>NW_021825333.1:0-5000 GCF_006345805.1 Octopus sinensis | reverse complement strand
ACACACATTTTTTATGTAGAAATTTAGTCGATCAAAGTTGATCATATTTGCGCTGGTATACACAAACTCCAAATCATTTGTTTGTTAGGTAAGCCGGTAGTTGCTCACGCAGACAGGGCTCCTCTGTCCATGCTATTGATATTATCCAAGAGAAAACCTGCAGATCTGGACCATTATTCCTTCGCACCATCGTTCTAAACGGACGCATGTTTAGAATCACAATAAATAACTTTTTTTCTCTTGCAACACCTAAGAAACTAACCACCACTCACCAATCACAGTTCAACCAGTTGCCTATCGAGGAACCATCTCTCTTCATTGTAACACTAACAATAACGTCAAAACTAAAATATATGTTGTTGTTAAGTCGCCATATTTTACCATACTAGCCGTCCCTGAAGAGCGCGAGGCGTTATTTGACCGTATATTAACTAACACCCAGTTTTAGTAACCAGTACGAAACCGTTATAAGGCATCTGTCAGACTGTTTACTTTAATAAATATACGTGTTTATTATATACGCACGAACATATGTATGTATGTATGTATGTATGTATGTATGTATGTATGTATGTATGTATGTATGTATGTGTGTATGTATGTATGCATGTATGTATGTATGTATGTATGTATGTATGTATTGTATGAATGCATGTATGTATGTATGTATGCATGTATGTATGTATGTATTACGTATGTGTGTGTATGTAAGTATGTATGTACACACATATGTATGTATGAATGCATGTATGTATTACGTATGTGTGTGTATGTAAGTATGTATGTACACACATATGTATGTATGTATGTATGTATGAATGCACGTATGTATTACGTATGTGTGTGTATGTAAGTATGTATGTACACACATATGTATGTATGTATGTATGTATGAATGCATGTATGTATTACGTATGTGTGTGTATGTAAGTATGTATGTACACACATATGTATGCATGTATGTATGCATGTATGTATGTATGTATGTGTGTGTATGTATGTATGTATGTATGTATGTAGGTATGTATGCATGTATGTATGCATGTATGTATGTATGTATGTATGCATATATGTATGTATGTATGCATGCATGTATGTATGCATGTATGTATGTATGTAGGTATGTATTTATGTATGTATGTATAATGTTGTCTACAATTGTATAGATATATTCTGTTGTGTATTGCATCACTGAAACAAGGAAAGACACTTTGGAGATTGCCACTCACAGATATCAAGAAAACAAAATCGGTACAATTACGGCTGGAATACTTAATGATCTACTTAGTGGGATCCGACCTTGGGCTAAACAACAACAACAACAACACACGCGCAACATATGAACAATTATGCGGTCATTCGGTTTATTAGAGTTGACGATCAAATCTCTCTTTCTCTCTCCCTCTCTCTCCTGCCTCTCCCTCTCTCTCTCTCTCTCTCTCTATCTGTCTATCTGTTTCTCTAATCGTATCCATCATTTAAAAAATCATGGGACGCCATATTGTGCTAATAATGTCGCTCACGAAATACGACGTCTGTAATGAAAAAAGACGATACGATCACAGCTGTGATGTAATTTCTCCTAATTCTTCTGGATCAGCATCGATAACTGGGCAAACATCAACATCCATCATCATCATCATCATCATCATCATCATCATCATCATCATCAACAACAACTACGACGACGAATACAACTACAACTACAATAACAGTAACAACAACGTAGCAACAGGTGTTAGAGCAATACAGATATTTTATATTACATAATTATGTAAGTAAACCTGGTAACAGCTTTTGTTCCAGAATCCACAGGCGTGGGCACGAGTGTGTGAGTGGGGTGTCGGTCACCATATATCTCTAGAATATATATATATATATATATATATATATATATATGTATATGGTTAGAAACGTGTCAGTGGTCTGTGCTGTGCATGTATGAAGAATTTTGAGACTAAGATACACATATAGGCGCAGGAGTGGCTGTGTGGTAAGTAGCTTGCTTACTAACCACATGGTTCCGGGTTCAGTCCCACTTGGGCAAGTGTCTTCTACTGTAGCCTCGAGCCGACCAAAGCCTTGTGAGTGGATTTGGTAGACGAAAACTGAAAGAAGCCCGTCGTATATATGTATATATATACTCTTTTACTCTTTTACTCTTTTATTAGTTTCAATCATTTGACTGCGGCCATGCTGGAGCACCACCTTTCATCGAGCAACTCGACCCCGGGACTTATTCTTTTGTAAGCCCAGTACTTATTCTATCGGTCTCTTTTGCCGAACCGCTAAGTAACGGGGACATAAACACACCAGCATCGGTTGTCAAGCAATGCTAGGAGGACAAACACACACACACAAATACACACACGCATACATATATATATATACATACATACGACGGGCTTCTTTCAGTTTCCATCTACCAAATCCACTCACAAGGCTTTGGTCGGCCCGAGGCTATAGTAGAAGACACTTGCCCAAGGTGCCACGCAGTGGGACTGAACCCGGAACCATGTGGCTGGTAAACAAGCTACTTACCACACAGCCACTCCTGCGCCTATATATATATATATATATATACTGATTAGAAAAATAGAAAACTGTCTGAAAGCATTTATATATATATATATATATTATATATATATATTATATATACGTATGTAGTGTGTGTGTGTTTATGTGTCTGTGTTTGTCCCCCTAGCATTGCTTGACAACCGATGCTTGTGTGTTTATGTCCCCATTACTTAGCGATTCGGCAAAAGAGACCGATAGAATAAGTACTGGGCTTACAAAAGAATAAGTGCCAGGGTCGAGTTGCTTGATTAAAGGCGGTGCTCCAGCATGGCCGCAGTCAAATGACTGAAACAAGTAAAAGAGTAAAAGAGTAATACGTGTTGGCATTTTATGCACGCGTGCGCGCACAGACATACACACACATGTATATACATGTGTGTGTATGTGTTGTATCTATTCATATATACATGTGTGTGTGTGTGTGTGTGTGTGTGTGTCACAGAACCAGCTAGACTATCGGACGTTGTTATACATCGCTGGTCACAATGCTAATATTTGGGCTTTCGAATGCTGACACCCTACTGACGAGGCGAGCAGCACTAACATTTACCCTCAATTGGAAGGGGTAACTCGCCGCAAGCTTGCTTACTTACAGCTGAGGGAACTGGAACAATGTGAAATAAAATGCTTTGATCAAGGACATAGCACGCCGCCCAGGAATCGAACCCATGATCCGACGATCGTGAATGCAGCACCCTAACCACGCGCCTTCACATATCTAAATATAAATATATACAATACATATGTAGGAGTGACTGTGTACCAACCACATGGTTCCGGGTTCAGTCCTACTGCGTGGCACCTTGAGCAAGTGTCTTCTACTATAGCCTCGGGCCGACCAAAGCCTTGTGAGTGCATTTGGTAGACGGAAACTGAAAGAAGCCCGTCGTATATATGTATATATATATATATGTGTGTGTGTGTGTGTGTGTGTGTGTGTTTGTGTGTCTGCGTTTGTCCCTCCAACATCGCTTGACAACCAATGCTGGTGTGTTTACATCCCCGTAACTTAGCGGTTCGGCAAAAAAGAGACCGATAGAATAGGTACTAGATTTACAAAGAATAAGTCCTGGGGTCGATTTGCTCGACTAAAGGCGGTGCTCCAGCATGGCCACAGTCACATGACTGAAACAAGTAAAAGAGTAAAAAGTAAAAAAAAAAGTATATATATATATATATATATATATATATATATAGTCGTGGTAATGATAGGTCAGCACACCTCACTTTTCTGTACTCCTACTACACCACACCACCACCACCACCACCACCACCACCTATACCACTACCACCACTCCAGGTTAATAAACTAAAACTCAAATACGTAGAAATTTTAACAGCTTTCGCCATTCTAACGGAATATTTAGATAGTATCTATTATAAGACATAAAGTTTGAGTAATATAATCTCTGTCGGTCAATTACAGGAAAACCGTAAAAATGTCAGTTTTGGGACGATGGGGCATTTTTTGAGTTGGTCTGTTTATGAGACTGGGTATCCCACAGACGCGAGAGCTTTTAACGTAATACTAACCGGCACTGTGTGTGTGTGTGTCTGTGTGTGTGTGTGTGTGTGTGTGTGTGTGTGTGTCTGTATGAGTGTGTGTATGTGTGTGTGCGTGTGTGTGTATATGTGTCTGTGTGTATGTGTGTGTCTGTGTCTGTGTGTGTATGTGTGTGTGTGTCTGTGTGTGTGTGTGTATGTGTGTGTATGTGTGTGTGTGTGTCTGTGTGTGTGAGAAAGACTGACTAAGAGACAGTAAGAGACAAACGTACAGAGAGAGAGAGAGAGAGAGAGAGAGAGTGAGACAAGAAGAGACAGACAGAGAGAAAGAGAGAGACAGAAAAAGAGACACAGCGACAGACAGAAAGAGAGAGACAGAGAGAAAGAGAGAGAAAGACAGAAAGAGAGAGACAGAGAAAGAGAGGCCAACAGACAGAGTGAGAGACAGGAAGAGAGAAATACAGACAGACATGGTTTGCCCTTTAAATTACAGATAAAGACCATGTTGTAGTTTAGTCTAAGTGACCGACAATTCCACACACACACACACACATACACTCATATACTCTTTTACTCTTTTACTTGTTTCAGTCATTTGACTGCGGCCATGCTGGAGCACCGGCTTTAATCGAACAAATCGACCCCGGGACCTATTCTTTGTAAGCCCAGTACTTATTCTATCGGTCTCTTTTGCCGAACCGCTAAGTGACGGCGACGTAAACACACCAGCATCGGTTGTCAAGCAATGCTAGAGGGACAAACACAAACACACAAACATACACGCATACATATATATATATATATATATACATATATACGACGGGCTTCTTTTCAGTTTCCGTCTACCAAATCCACGCTCAAGGCTTTGGTCGGCTATAGCAGTAGACACTTGCCCAAGGTGCAACGCAGTGGGACTGAAC
>NW_021825332.1:7500-15953 GCF_006345805.1 Octopus sinensis | reverse complement strand
TCTATCTATCTATCTATCTATCTATCTATCTATTCTATCTATCTATCTATCTATCTATCTATCTATCTATCTATCATCTACCTACCTATCTATCTATCTATCTATCTATCTATCTATCTATCTCTATCTATCTATCTATCTAACTATCTATCTATCTATCTATCTTTCTATCTATCTATTTATCTATCTATCTTTTTTTCTATTTACACACGTGTTTCTGTTCAATTTACACACGTGTTTCTGTATGTATGTATATATATATATATATATTCCTTCAGTATCAATCATTCCAAAGTTGAGTGATATGTAATCGGTGGAGAAGAAGAATCTATAGCGCGTCGAACAAAATGTTTTAAATATTTTAACACCGATCCTTTAGCTTCTGAGTTCTCCTCCTGCGGATCAACAAAACTAAGTTTGGTTCAGTCGACTGACTCTGCTATTTCCAGTCCACACCCTTACACACCTCTTAGTTTAGCGCTCCTTTTACTGTTTAAAGGGTAAATTATTATGTTGTGTGGAATCAGAACACCACTATTTGGTTGGCTGCTAATGGACTTTGCCGCTATATATATGCACATGCGTAGAGAGTGTGGTGGGGAGTGTGTGAGATGTATAAAGCCGAGAGTTGCATATTGTCAAGTGTAATTACAAGTATTTTGTATCTTGAGTAGAACGATTTGCGACGACGTTATTTATTGTCCCGTTGTATCGTACATCGAACGTGCGATACAGCATAAACTCAAAGACATGCTGCGTTTTTTTTTTGTCTTAGAGCAGAAATCTTTTCTACTCTAGGCACAAGGCCCAGAATTTTGGGGAAGGGGGCCAGTCGATTAGATCGAACCCAGTACGCAACTGGTACTTAATCTATCGACCCCGAAAGGATGAAAGGCAAAGTTGACCTCGGCAGAATTTGAACTCAGAACGTAAAAACAGACGAAATATGGCTAAGAATTTCGCCCGGTGTGCTAACAATTCTGCCAGCTCGCTGCCTTATTGTCGAGCATAAATCGTGGTAAGATTAACTGTGGCAAGGCACCGAGTTGGCTGACACGTTAGCACGTCGGACAAAATGATCAGCGGCGGTTCTGCTGACTCGTTACTCTTTGAGTTTAAATTCCGCTGGGGTCAACTTTGCTTTTCGTTCTTTCGGGGTTGATAAAGCTACTACCAGTCATATACTGGTGTCGATGTAAACGATAATCCCATCTTCCTAAAATTACTGGTTTTGTGCCAAAAGTTGGAACCGTTACTAACTTTGAAAATATTGTGATCTGGCAGATTCGTTAGATATGGAGCAGGAGTAATCGCATGGACAGTAGACGAACTAAACAGCTTAAACAGATAGACAAGGAAGTTGCTAACTAGCTATGAGTCACTCTACCCAAAACGTGACACAGACAGACTGTATGTACCAAGAAAAAGAGGGGGAAGAGGACTTATTGGATGCGAACACAGCATTAAAGCAGAAAACAACATAGCATGGTATATAAAAATGCTACAGAACCACTATTATTGGAAGTAAGAATGTCAGGCTTGTGGAGGATGAAAGATTGCAAAGATAAAGCACTGTACAAGCACTTGAGAATGAATGAAACTCAAAATAGATGGATAAAGAAAAGAATGCATGGACAATTTCATAGGGATGTTGAAGATAAGACAGAGAAAAGTGATGGCTATGGATGACTAAAAGTGGCTTCTCATCTTAACTGTTTGGAAGTGTTATCATGTACATTGTTTTGTCTTGGTATAAAAGATGGGCTACAGCAAATATTCTGCTCAATACCACAGATTGCTTGTCAGTTGTTGGACCTTAACCATTGAGCCATGTCCCTTATGGCTGACGATATGTGCATCTCTGATCACGAGCAGAAGTGGGGGAGCATCATAGCCATGTGTTGAGAGGAATTTTTTCGAGTTTGGAAAATTCACCTTTGCAAACATGGGTGTTTTGTTCAACATCCTTAAACAACTCTTATTCAGAGCACTTTTGAGCGGGATGGGCTACTGGACCAGAAGAAAATTCTAACTGCCCTCACCCCATCGACATGCAAAGTCGTGCGCTGTTTATCTTGGTATGAGATCACCATGTCGCGCATATACGGTTGTGATACATGTGCCTTGTGTACCCTTATCAGACGGGTCGTCATGATGGGTATACTGGGCTTCGTATATTTTACCCCAGTGTCACTTTGATGGCATGCGCTGCTCTCTCACTCAATAATAATAATATAATAATATAATAATAATAATAATAATATAATAATAATAATAATAATGATAATAATAATAATAATAATAATGATGATGATGATGATGATGATGATGATGATGATGAGATAATGATAGATGATAATATAATAAATAATATAATAATAATAATAATAATAATAATAATAATAATAATATATAATAATAAGAAGAAGAAAGAATAAGAAGAAGAAGAAAAGAAGAAGAAGAGAAGAAGAAGAAGAAGAAGAAGAAGAAAAGAAGAAGAAGAAGAAACCGTTGGTTCACAGATGTGCTGCACGAAGCTATCAAAAGATGGGTCTTGGAAAATAGCAGCAGAGATAACGATGAAAATACATTCCTCACTAATAAGTGTAATCTCATAGCACAGGAAAGGAGCAGTGGTAGTTTACTTGATGAGAGACATCTGAAAGAAGACGATAAAACTAATAGCGATATGACAGATGAACAAAAAGCAATCTATGAGAGAATAAAGGCAAAGTGCACAGCTGACACCGTGGTACATCTCCAGCGTTAGAAGCTGTGCAAAGGCAATAATAATAATGACGATCATTTCAAATTTTTGCACAAAGGCAGCAGTTTCCAGTTTCCGGGGAGGGGACTAGTCGATTACATTGACCCCAGTGTTTCACTGGTACTTAATTTATCGACCCCGAAAAGATGAAAGGCAACGTAGCCTTCGGCGGAATTTGAACTCAGAGCATAGCAACAGACGAAATACTGCTAAGCACCTTGTCCAGCACGCTCACGATGCTGCCACCTCGCCGCCTTTGTGTCAGCTCAATAGCAACAGCAACAATGACGATGACCACACTACAAATAATAATAATACTAATAATAATAATAATAATAATAATAATAATAATAATAATAATAATAATAATAATATAACAAGGATGTCGCCTTCTTTTGATGTGGAAACCTTTGTCTAGGATTATTAGTGAGATATGTTTTCATCGTTTGAAGTGGAAACTCTATTGCCAGGGAGACAAAAAGGGGTTGTCACAGGAAGATCTGAGGTATTAAAGACCAATTTGTAATAGACAAGATAATATTGAACAGTTGTAAGAGAAGGCATGAACTTGGCAATGGTCTGGTTAGATTCAAAAGAAAAAAAATATGAAAAAAAAAAATGTTTGTTTCGATTTTGAATGACAAACTGATTTCATAGGATATAGCTTAACTGACTGGAAGTTTGAAGTGAAATCTTCAAAGTTGAAATAAATAGAGAAATCTGTTAAGAAGACATTCTAGCATCACTATTGTTTGTTTAATGCTAAATTTACGAAAAATAGGTTATTGGATACGACTTAAAAATAAAAAATAGTCTAAAACAAAGCTAGTATTCATGGGAAAATGCAAAGATCGACTAGAAGAAGTAATAAATGCTGATGTTATGTTCCGCAAAAATATAGGAATAATTTGCGAAATCTAACAATATATTTATATGCATGCATCCATTTATTCATTCACAGGGCATTTTATTTATAGTAAAAGACATTTATCCAAAGTGCTGCACAGGGGATCTGACGCACAAGACGGCCTCTGTAACAATTTAGGATTGAAAAGCACACAGCGATGCCTTCCCTTGTGTTAAAGACCAATAAAAAGGAAAATTAAATCCTACGATGTCACTAAAATCACTGAGAGTCACAGGAATGTCCGATTTCAGTCCATAGAGAAAGCGTGAGCCCCAACACAAGTACACGCGACGGCAGAATGCGAACCTCTGTGGCCAGTATTTAACTTGGAGGATAGTATATTAAAACGGCCAGCTGCGGCCATCGATATCTCTCCTTGCTTGCTCTACTACACAAGTCGGCAAAAGATTAAAAAACACAAAGACTCCGGTCGGTTAATCCTGCATAAAGCGTACACCCTAACATCACTTGATCTTTGATTCTTATCTAAACACCTATTTGTGCAAAGGTTGAGAGCGGCTTATTATTATTATCATCATCATCATCATCATCATCATCCTCATCCTCATCATCATCATCATCATTATTATTATTATCATTATCATCATTATTATCATCATTTTATTATATTATTATTATTATATTATTATTATTATTAGTTTATTATTATTATTATTATTCTTTATTATTGTTATTGTTATTATTATATTATTGTTATTGTTATTATTATTATTATTATTATTATTTAGTAGTAGTTGTTGTTGGTGGTGGTGGTGGTGGTGACATGGCTGTTAATTTAATATAGTTGTTTTGCTTTGTGTAGTGTTCAGATGTTGAAGAGTTTGCATACACATCATTTTCATTCTCATGTGAGGTACATATTCTGTAAAGGTAGTAAAAACTCATATGCACACACAACACACATATATATATATATACTTTCCCCTAACATTACCACGTGTAGTTTCTATTTCTTTTTGTAACATATTTCTATTATGTATATGTATATATATATATATATATATATATATATATATATAGATATATATATATATATATAATTATATATTTACTGTACATCATACATGCATGCATGCATACATACATAACACACTGCCTAAATACCAATCTTGAGAAATTAGGCTTCTCAAAACCAGAAAGGAGAAAGCAAATTCGAAGACTACAGATCCAATCCATCACTGGAACTGTAAAAATCTGTAAAACTTTTCAGAAGTTTAGCATTTAAATATATATGAGCATGTCTAGATATGCAACTATACGCATGAAAATACATATATAAAGCAAAACATACAAATGTGCAACTGTACATAGATACACACATGCATACACACACACACAAATACACACACAGACACACAAACACACACACACACAAACACACACACAGACACACATACACATACACACATGCACACACACACACATACACACTCACACACACACACACACACACACACACACACACACATATATATGTATATATCAAAATAAGCAACAGGATATCAAGAAGAGATTCAGTACGACCGTGTCAATCAGCTCCATTTGATTCAACAGTGCAATCATTACAACAGTTTAAATGCAGGGCTATCATCAGTTGCACAAATATATAGAATTTTAATCAGTTGGACACATTAATATAATTTTACTCAAATACTTAAACAGAGCAAGAAAATTGAAGAAATCCATCTTGTCGCTAATGTAGCTAAGAATATACTACACTCCAAGACAGGCATGAAGCTTAGTGGGGTCATAGTTTGTAAAGGATTGTGGTTCATTTCTAATTTAATTCCCTTTTTATCAACTACTAAATTTAAGACTAAAGGACTGTGTCTGTTTGGAATGAAGGGCTGACTATATATATATATATATATCATTTCATCATTTCATCTAGTTTCAGTTCACGAGCTGTGCCATGCTGGGGCACCGCCATTATATATATATATATATATATATATATATATATATATATATATTATATATATATATATAGACATCTTTTGTGTGCAGTTTAATGCATGACAGCTGGAAGTAAGCTTATTTAGATCGCTACTTGCATCCACTACTGAGGATGCAGATATTGACCATGGCGAAACACGTAAGGAAAAATGATACAAAAATCATATAAACTCCATCTTGTGTTTATCATAATTTGACATGTCTACACATACAGACATATATACACACACGCAAACACATATACATACACACACACTCACACACAATTAGTGGATGTTGTACTGAATGTCATGCACAATAAAATATTAATTTATCAATATTTCTGTCTGAATTGGCGACAGGAAAGCATACTCTATTGGCAAATGTTAGCGACTCTTCGCAAGAAGTTAGAATTAATTTAAGAATAATTCTATTGAATTAATTTATATGTTTAGGGAATTGCTAGTCTGATCTTTGTTTGCAGGTACAGCTCACCATGGACATAAGTATCGGTCTATTTGACCTCGTCGACATGTTATAGGTCAGCCAAGTAGAATTTTTGCACTTAGAAAAACAATTACATGTATTTTAGACCGAATGTGCGTGTGTATTGTGTATGTATATGCATGTGTGACTATACGTATACATACACGTACATATATGTGTGTGTGTATATATGTATATATAAATATATACTATATATATAAACACATATATATGTATATATATATCTATATATATATATATATATATATATATATATATATATATATATATATATATATATTATATATATATACTATATATATATACACACACTGCATATAGTTCAAATTTAAGAAAGAAAAGACGAAAACAGGTCAAGGAATAACAAGCAGATGTATTATTTTGACGCTCGAGAAGAATGGAAAATTCTTTGACGTTTCGAGCCTACGCTCTTCAATAGGAAGGATTGCGTGGGAAAAAGGAAGAGAGAAGGAAAAAAAGACCGGAAATCCTGAAAGGTCTAGCATCCAACATTGGGATTGAAACCTATACCAATAACCGGACTCAACACCATTACATAATACCAATGGTCTCGCCGTCTCCGACCAGAATAAGGACCTGACATTGTAACAATTTAGGATTGTAAGGCACACGCATTTTCGATAGGTTGCTGAGAAGCGTCGGAAGACTACGAGGTGTAGACAGGGATCTGTTCAACAATAACTGAACAAATCTTTACCTTATAAACCAGATAAACCTACATCAAAACAAGAATCGCAAGGAAGAGCAGTTGAGTCCAACTCGCTACATTATCAGTGACTCCAAAAATAAACAGATATTAGGGTTTACGGCAATGCCCCAGCACGGCCACAGCCTTTGGATGAAACTGATGGTAAGGTTGCACATACATACATGTATATGCTTGTAATATATACATATCTATCTATCTGTCTATCTATCTATCTATCTATCTATCTATCTATCTATCTATCTATCTATCTATCTATCTATCTATCTATCTATCTATCTATCTCAATTAACACTATTTTTCCATGTGGCACTCAAAACTCAGAATCGGATTTAAATCCTGCATTTTTCTGTCTTTACATATTCTATTCCCGTCTGTGTGTGTGTGTGTGTGTGTGTGTGTGTGTGTGTGTTCACACACCCATGTCTAAATATGTATATACGTAATTGTGCGCACTTTTGTGTGTGTATTTGTGCAGGAATATTCGCTCATACCTTTGTATCTGATACAGATGCATGTCAACATCTGTCAACACACACACACACCACACATACACACAGATATGCATTTATATATATATATATAAGATATATATATATATAATATATATATATATATATATATATATATATTATAATATATATATATATATATATATATATGTATATATACATATTTTATAATATACATATATATATACATATATATATTTACAAATATATATATACATATATACATATAGGCGAAGGAGTGGCTGTGTGGTAAGTAGCTTGCTAACCAACCACATGGTTCCGGGTTCAGTCCCACTGCGTGGCATCTTGGGCAAGTGTCTTCTGCTATAGCCCCGGGCCGACCAATGCATTGAGAGTGGATTTGGTAGACGGAAACTGAAAGAAGCCTGTCGTATATATGTATATATATATGTATGTGTGTGTGTTTGTGTGTCTGTGTCTGTCCCCCCTAGCATTTCTTGACAACCGACGCTGGTGTGTTTGCGTCCCCGTCACTTAGCGGTTCGGCAAAAGAGACCGATAGAATAAGTACTGGGCCTACAAAGAATAAGTCCCGGGGTCGATTTGCTCGACTGAAGGCGGTGCTCCAGCATGGCCGCAGTCAAATGACTTAAACAAGTAAAAGAGTAAAAAGAGTAAAAGAGTATATATATATTATATATATATATACATATACATATATTATATTAAATTAGAGATAAAACCACTATTAGGCAAATCAAGCAGTGAAAATCATAAGCCAATACATAGAAAAAAATTAATTAAAAAAATATAAAATATAAATATAAAAAATATAAAATATGAAATTCCAAATTAAAACATTTAAATTAAAGTTAAAATTTTTAAAATTATTTAAATAATTTAAACTTATAAATTTTAAATATATATATATCTATCTATATATATATATGGAATGTAATAGTTGGGATACATATACATATACAAGATAACATATACAAGATACATATACAAGATAACAGGTAACATGTTTGCGTATGAAATCATATGAAAGAGCACTCAATTCGTTTTAGTGGCGTAGAATAGATTTTATACACACATATACATTACTAGATACAT
>NW_021825332.1:0-2500 GCF_006345805.1 Octopus sinensis | reverse complement strand
CTCCAAAATTGCTGGCCTTGTGCCAATGTTTGAAACTAGTATTCGTATCGAAATTCATTTTGCATATAAACACGCGTATATATCTATATCTATGTGTGTGTGTGTATGTGTGTGTGTGTGTGTGACGAATAGAAAGGGGTGTTCAACAGAGAAAGGCTTTTCTATAAATGGAGCTGCGATCATCAGCGTCTACCATAACAAAATATGTGTATATGTATATATAAGGTGTATTTTATATGTATATATATATATATATATATATATATATTAGCTGTGTGATGAGTAGGTTGCTAACCAGCAACATGGTTCCGGGTTCACTATCACTTCGTTGCACCTTGGGCAAGTGTCTTATATTATAGCCTCGGGCTGATCAAAGCCTCTTTGATTGTTAGACGGAAACTGAAAGACGCCCGTATCGCATATATATATATATATATATATATATATATATATATATATATATATATATATATATAATATATATATATATATATATATATGTATATATATAGTATGTATGTATGTATGATGTATGTATGTATGTATGTATGTATGTATGTATGTATGTTGTATGTATGTATTATGTATATGTATTTGTGTGTCTGTGTTTGTCCCCCACCACATCGCTTGACAACTGAAGTCGCTGTTTACGTCTACGTAACTTAGGGGACCACTCTTCCTGTGCAAGCGTGAAAATTTTCGTGCCGGTAGGCGGCGTTAGTTGACAACTAGAGTACAGATGAAAGCAGCGAGTCCAAATGTTGCATCAAATTTTGCCAAAAGCGTGGTGATGCTCATCCAGATGTTTCAGCGTGCCTTTGGCGATGATGCCATGGGCAAAACTCAGATCAAGGAATGGTACAATCGCTTCAAACATGGCCCCCATCCTCAATGGAGAGCGAGGTATGCTCAGGTAGGCCATCCACAAGCCGAAATGAGGAACCGATTGAGAAGGTTCGGCGAATGGTCGTGGAGGACCGTCGTGTAACAATCGAGGAAATAACTCACGAAGTGGGAATAAACACAGGAGGACTGCATTCCGTTTTAACGGAGGATTTGTGCACGCGGAGAGTGTCGGCAAAATTCGTCCCCAAAGAACTTGCAGGACACCAGAAGCAACTTTATATAGAAATCGGTCAGAACAGACTGGACTGTGCAAACCAAGACCCAAACTTTACGAAGACCCTTATCACTGGTGATCAGACATGGGTTCCTAGTCTCTGCTCAACGCGTTCGATGATCTTGCGTAAAAATGAAAATCCGATGAATGAGCATTACACATGTGGATGGCCTACCTGAGGATGGGGGCCATGTTTGAAGTGATTGTACCATTCCTTGATCTGAGTTTTGCCCATGGCATCATCGCCAAAGGCACGCTGAAACATCTGGATGAGCATCACCACGCTTTTGGCAAAATTTGATGCAACATTTGGACTCGCTGCTTTCATCTGTACTCTAGTTGTCAACTGACGCCGCCTACCGGCACGAAAGTTTTGACGCTTGCACAGGAAGAGCGACTTCAGTAGAATATCACCTGATGAACTGGCTGGTGGAGAACAATTCGAATTTATTGTTGCCTTATAAAATATCTAACGGACTCGTATTCCAATTAAACCCCTCTATGGAAACGCGTGTAGTAAACCATTTGTCTTTCTGTAGTGTATATATATAAAATTAAAACCAGTGGCCTAGCATATTTTTAAAACATCCGAAGATTAAGAATTTTCTTACATAAAACATTTAGAGGACTGACCACTAAAAGTGGACAGCCTGTATGTTAGATATAGACACAAAATCGCCATTTTCCACAAAGAATGTAATCGTTTTTTATTTCGTATTTTTTCATTTGTCTTGCTTATTTTTACGCTTTGGTTTTTTGCTGAATTTTTTCTTGATAACACATTCTTCGTGGAAAATGGCGATTTTGACGTCTATACTAGCATACAGGCTGTCCACTTTTAGTGGTCAGTCCTTAAATTTTGTATATATATCTATATATATATATATATATATATATTATATATATCATATATATATATATATATATGTATATATAGTGATGTATGTGTGTGTGGGTATACACCCGCACGCACACACACACGCATACATATATATTTGTCCCTACCTTCGAAATGCGGAGTAGATAAAACAGGGGACAACTGATGAAGGGAATGTTCTTTATGTTGCCTGTCTCGTTTCTCTGTTTCATTCGTTGTTCGAAAAATGTTCGTTTTCTATGTTTTTGTTTTTTATATTCTCGTTTATCATTTTGTTTACATTTTTTTGACGTCCTGTACCCATATATGCATGTATATATACATATATATATATGTAGGTATGTACATATATATATATGTGTATATGCATATATTTATATATCATTTATATTATTATATGATCGAACGCCACGCATCCATTTCCAAGTAAGTTATATCTTATATATTTATATATATATACATATATACATATATATATGTATATACATAGAGAGAGAGAGAGA
>NW_021825331.1:0-12500 GCF_006345805.1 Octopus sinensis | reverse complement strand
TTCTGTCCTTGTTTGTCCTCTCTATGTTTAGCCCCTTGTGGGTAGTAAAGAAATAGGTGGTTGTGGATGAGGAGGAATGACGTGAAAGTAGAGACTGAAACACTTATATGCGTGGCACAAAAACAAACGTTAAGGATTAACTATGGGAAGTGCAATATCAACAACATTATCGAGAGCGACAAATGTAGAATGTATAGTGAGGGGGTGATACGGTATGGTACATTGTTAGCGAACGCCTGAAATTGGAGCAAAAGACATGACAATGTAGTAAGAATGATCAATTGGGAGCTCTGAGACGAGATAATCAGCGCTGACACTCTAAATCAGTGGTTCTCAACTAGGGTCCATATGGCCCCTGGGGGTTCATATAAAAATTTTGGGGGTGGGTGGGTCAAAATAGTAAAATGGAGGAACTAATAGTATTCTAAGGACCCTTAATGAAATTTTGCTTTGTATGTATGTATGTATATATGTATATATGTATGTATTTATGAATGTATGTATGCATGTATGTATGTATTGCAAGAAACAGCTAGGTTTCTTTAACGAAAGTTCAAACCTTCACAAGTTAATGTGTGAGAAAAACAAAATAGGAATTGTGAAAGAAGTTTCTATAAAACTACTTTTTAAACATCGAATGGCTGTGGGTGGGGTGCACCAGAATAAAATAATAATCAAAGGGGTTCATAGATAAAAAGAAAAAACGGTTGAGAATTCCTGCTTTACATGTATGTATTGTAAGAAACAGCTAGGTTTGTTTCTCTATCATTTTACATTGTTCAACCTATACAAGTTGATGTGTGAAAAAAAAAAAGGAATTTTGAAAGAAGTTTCTATAAAAGATTGTTTTTAAACATCGAATGGCTATAGAGGTCCACCAGATAAAGTAGTAATCAAAGGGGTCCATATATATATATATATATAAAAAGGGGGTTGAGAAGCTCTGCTATAGATGTATGTACTGGCGTGTATTACAAGAACAAGCTATGTTTTGTTCCACGAAAGTTTTATGTAGTTCAATCTACACAAATTAATATGTGAAAAGCAAAATAGCAATTTTAGAAGAAGTTTCTATAAAACTAGTTTTTAAACATCGAATGGCTATGGAGGTCCACCAGATAAAGTAGTAATCAAAGGGGTCCATATATATATATATATAAAAAAAGGGGGTTGAGAAGCTCTGCTATAGATGTATGTACTGGCGTGTATTACAAGAACAAGCTATGTTTTGTTCCACGAAAGTTTTATGTAGTTCAATCTACACAATTAATATGTGAAAAGCAAAATAGCAATTTTAGAAGAAGTTTCTATAAAACTAGTTTTTAAACATCGAATGGCTATGGAGGTCCACCAGATAAAGTAGTAATCAAAGGGGTCCATATATATATATATATAAAAAAAGGGGGTTGAGAAGCTCTGCTATAGATGTATGTACTGGCGTGTATTACAAGAACAAGCTATGTTTTGTTCCACGAAAGTTTTATGTAGTTCAATCTACACAAATTAATATGTGAAAAGCAAAATAGCAATTTTAGAAGAAGTTTCTATAAAACAAGATTTTAAACATTGAATGGGTTTGGAGGTCCACCAGATAAAGTAGTAATCAAAGGGGTCCATATATATATATATATAAAAAAAGGGGGTTGAGAAGCTCTGCTATAGATGTATGTACTGGCGTGTATTACAAGAACAAGCTATGTTTTGTTCCACGAAAGTTTTATGTAGTTCAATCTACACAAATTAATATGTGAAAAGCAAAATAGCAATTTTGAAAGAAGTTTCTATAAAACTAGTTTTTAAACATTGAATGGGTATGGGGACCCACTAGAATAAAATAGTAATCAAAGGGGTCCATAGATAAAAAAAAAAAGAAGCTTGAGAACTCCTGCTCTAAGTCAAAAAGTATGCTATTCAGTTTGTAGATGAACAGAATAGCCATTATTAAAATCAACCGAGATCTATTTCCTCTAAAAAGAAGCAAACAGTAACAAAACACTGTTTATGTGACTTGAAAAAGAACTGCTATCGCAGCCCCATCCCGCCAACAAATATAACATAATCTTTTATACTCTAGGCCCGAAATTTTGGAGGAGGGGGCCAGTCGATTAGATCGACCCTAGTACGCAACTGGTACTTAATTTATCCACCCCGAAAAGATGATAGGCAAAGTCGACCTCGACCGAATTTGAACTCAAAACGTAAAGACAGACGAAACAACGTTAAGCATTTCGCCTAGCGTGCTAACGTTTCTTATTTCTTTATTGCCCCACAAGGGATTAAACACAGAGAGGACATACAAGGACAGACAATCGGATCAAGTCGATCACATCGACCCCAGTGCGTAACTGGTACTAAATTTATCCACCCCGAAAAGATGATAGGCAAAGTCGACCTCGACCGAATTTGAACTCAAAACGTAAAGACAGACGAAACAACGTTAAGCATTTCGCCTAGCGTGCTAACGTTTCTTATTTCTTTATTGCTCACAAGAGGCTAAACACAGAGGGGACATACAAGGACAGACAAAGAGATTAAGATGATTACATCGACCCCAGTGCTTAACTGGTACTTAATTTATCGACCCCGAAAGGATGAAAGGCAAAGGCGACCTCGGCGGAATTTGAACTCAGAACGTAAGTAACGGTAGACGAAATACCTATTTCTTTACTTCCCACAAGGGGCTAAACACAGAGAGGACAAACAAGGACAGACAATCGGATCAAGTCGATCACATCGACCCCAGTGCGTAACTGGTACTTAATTTATCGACCCCGAAAAGATGATAGGCAAAGTCGACCTCGGCCGAATTTGAACTCAAAACGTAAAGACAGACGAAACAACGTTAAGCATTTCGCCTAGCGTGCTAACGTTTCTTATTTCTTTATTGCTCACAAGAGGCTAAACACAGAGGGGACATACAAGGACAGACAAAGAGATTAAGATGATTACATCGACCCCAGTGCTTAACTGGTACTTAATTTATCGACCCCGAAAGGATGAAAGGCAAAGTCGACCTCGGCGGAATTTGAACTCAGAACGTAAGTAACGGTAGACGAAATACCTATTTCTTTACTTCCCACAAGGGGCTAAACACAGAGAGGACAAACAAGGACAGACAATCGGATCAAGTCGATCACATCGACCCCAGTGCGTAACTGGTACTAAATTTATCGACCCCGAAAAGATGATAGGCAAAGTCGACCTCGGCCGAATTTGAACTCAAAACGTAAAGACAGACGAAACAACGTTAAGCATTTCGCCCAGCGTGCTAACGTTTCTTATTTCTTTATTGCTCACAAGAGGCTAAACACAGAGGGGACATACAAGGACAGACAAAGAGATTAAGATGATTACATCGACCCCAGTGCTTAACTGGTACTTAATTTATCGACCCCGAAAGGATGAAGGCAAAGTCGACCTCGGCGGAATTTGAACTCAGAACGTAAGTAACGGTAGACGAAATACCTATTTCTTTACTTCCCACAAGGGGCTAAACACAGAGAGGACAAACAAGGACAGACAATCGGATCAAGTCGATCACATCGACCCCAGTGCGTAACTGGTACTAAATTTATCGACCCCGAAAAGATGATAGGCAAAGTCGACCTCGGCCGAATTGAACTCAAAACGTAACGACAGACGAAACAACGTTAAGCATTTCGCCTAGCGTGCTAACGTTTCTATTTCTTTATTGCTCACAAGAGGCTAAACACAGAGGGGACATACAAGGACAGACAAAGAGATTAAGATGATTACATCGACCCCAGTGCTTAACTGGTACTTATTTATCGACCCCGAAGGATGAAAGGCAAAGTCGACCTCGACCGAATTTGAACTCAAAACGTAAAGACAGACGAAACAACGTTAAGCATTTCGCCTAGCGTGCTAACGTTTCTTATTCTTTATTGCTCACAAGAGGCTAAACACAGAGGGGACATACAAGGACAGACAAAGAGATTAAGATGATTACATCGACCCCAGTGCTTAACTGGTACTTAATTTATCGACCCCGAAAGGATGAAAGGCAAAGTCGACCTCGGCGGAATTTGAACTCAGAACGTAAGTAACGGTAGACGAAATACCTATTTCTTTACTTCCCACAAGGGGCTAAACACAGAGAGGACAAACAAGGACAGACAATCGGATCAAGTCGATCACATCGACCCCAGTGTGTAACTGGTACTAAATTTATCGACCCCGAAAAGATGATAGGCAAAGTCGACCTCGGCCGAATTTGAACTCAAAACGTAAAGACAGACGAAACAACGTTAAGCATTTCGCCTAGCGTGCTAACGTTTCTTATTTCTTTATTGCTCACAAGAGGCTAAACCAGAGGGGACATACAAGACAGACAAAGAGATTAAGATGATTACATCGACCCCAGTGCTTAACTGGTACTTAATTATCGACCCCGAAAGGATGAAAGGCAAAGTCGACCTCGGCGGAATTTGAACTCAGAACGTAAGTAACGGTAGACGAAATACCTATTTCTTTATTCCCACAAGGGGCTAAACACAGAGAGGACAAACAAGGACAGACAATCGGATCAAGTCGATCACATCGACCCCAGTGTGTAACTGGTACTAAATTTATCGACCCCGAAAAGATGATAGGCAAAGTCGACCTCGGCCGAATTTGAACTCAAAACGTAAAGACAGACGAACAACGTTAAGCATATCGCCTAGCGTGCTAACGTTTCTTATTTCTTTATTGCTCACAAGAGGCTAAACACAGAGGGGACATACAAGGACAGACAAAGAGATAAGATGATTACATCGACCCCAGTGCTTAACTGGTACTTAATTTATCGACCCCGAAAGGATGAAAGGCAAAGTCGACCTCGGCGGAATTTGAACTCAGAACGTAAGTAACGGTAGACGAAATACCTATTTCTTTACTTCCCACAAGGGGCTAAACACAGAGAGGACAAACAAGGACAGACAATCGGATCAAGTCGATCACATCGACCCCAGTGCGTAACTAGTACTAAATTTATCGACCCCGAAAAGATGATAGGCAAAGTCGACCTCGGCCGAATTTGAACTCAAAACGTAACGACAGACGAAACAACGTTAAGCATTTCGCCTATCGTGCTAACGTTTCTTATTTCTTTATTGCACACAAGAGGCTAAACACAGAGGGGACATACAGGACAGACAAAGAGATTAAGATGATTACATCGACCCCAGTGCTTAACTGGTACTTAATTATCGACCCCGAAAGGATGAAAGGCAAGTCGACCTCGGCGGAATTTGAACTCAGAACGTAAGTAACGGTAGACGAAATACCTATTTCTTTACTTCCCACAAGGGGCTAAACACAGAGAGGACAAACAAGGACAGACAATCGGATCAAGTCGATCACATCGACCCCAGTGCGTAACTGGTACTAAATTTATCGACCCCGAAAAGATGATAGGCAAAGTCGACCTCGGCCGAATTTGACTCAAAACGTAAAGACAGACGAAACAACGTTAAGCATTTCGCCTAGCGTGCTAACGTTTCTTATTTCTTTATTGCCCCACAAGGGATTAAACATAGAGGGGACAAACAAGCACAGACAAAGGGATTAAGACGATTATATCGACCCCAGTGCGTAACTGGTACTTAATTTATCGACCCTGAAAGGATGAAAGACAAAGACGACCTCGGCAGAATTTGAACTCAGAACGTAACGGTGAACGAAATACCTATTTCTTTACTACCAACAAGGGGCTAAACACAGACAGGACAAATAAGGACAGACAAACGGATTAAGTCGATTATGTCGACCCCAGTGCGTAACTGGTACTAATTTAATCGACTCCGAAAGGATGAAAGGCAAAGTTGACCTCGGCGGAATTTGAACTCAGAACGTAGCGGCAGACGAAATATCACAAAGCATTTCGCCCGGCGTGCTAACCATTCTGCCTGTTCGCCGCTTTCTAACAATTATAAAATAATGAATGACATCTAAAGATCATTCACACACATTGACGACACACAGTAGCCACTCTGATATGCATACACTAACAGATACGCATACACACATACATTCATACACATGTACTTGTACTGACACGCGCGCGCGCGAACACACACGAAATCATACATTGTAGGTATATACATATGTGTGTGTGTCTGTGTATCTGTGAATGTATGTATATGTATCTTTGTGTGTGTTTGTCTGCCTGTTTGTGCGTATGTATATATGCACATTTATACATCGTAAAAAGAATAATCTATATTTTACATAGAGACGTATAACAATATATATATATACAGGCAGACAAACACATACATACATACATACATACATACATACATACATACATACATACATACATACATACATACATACAACATACATACATACATACATACATACATACATATATATATATATATATATATATATATATATATATATATATATACTTGCACACAGAAACTCACGATTCAAATAGGAAATGTTATGGCTATGTTTGGTGCCGACCAACAATGCTTAGAAGCAAATTGCTTTTAATGGTGTATACTGTTTTTTTTTGTTTGTTTTGTTTTGTTTTTGTTTTTGTTTTTGTCTTGTGGAACTTTTCATGTGTTTGTGGTAACGAACGTACCGACTTGTCGCAGAGGTGGCTAAATGCGTTTAATCCTGTATGCCATTAATTCAAATACGTTTTATTCTCATAGTTTATTGTTTATGATCCCCCCAAATAGTAAAGAAAAAAAACCCACGTTCTGACTGACTAAGATAAAATGAACTCTCGTCGTTTCAAGTTTGAAATAACGTTATGCTTGTCACATGTTAGATTTGGATACTTTTACTGTCTCTTGCTTATCCAATGAATTTGCAGATTTGACGACGTTTATTAAATGTTATTATTACTTGAGGATTTTTTTTCAATAAAATACGAATTTATTTTAGTGTTCTCCTTCTGCCAGTTTGCCTACTCCGTAGACATTTAGTGTATAATTTTAGACATATAAGAATGGACTGCGTGAAGAATTTTACGTATAGATAATAAACATATACATGTGGACGTTTGTGCGTATAGCCGTTTCTTTGCGTATATATGCATGCACACACACTCGTCTACATATATATGTATATATACATATACATACATAAATAGATACAAACACACACACACATATACACACACACACACATACACACACACACACATACACACACACAGAGTTAGTAAACATGGCAGTGTTAATGTGTGCGTGTGTGTCTGTGTTTCTGTGTGCGTGTGCGTGGTGTGTGTATCTATATCTATATCTATATATATATATATATGGTAAAAATCTTGCTTTCAAACCGCATGATTCCAGATTCATTCCAACTGCATGGCACATTGGTCAAGTGTTGTCTACTATAGCCTCGGGCCGACCAAAGCATTGTGAGTGAATTTGGTAGATGGAAACCGAAAGAAGCCCGTCGTATATATATATATATATATATATCTATATATATATATATATATAACGGGAAGCTTTATGAAAATAGACAAAAGACGAAGGCAGGTGGAAAACAAACGAATAATTGTATTAGTATGGCGCTCAGGAAATATAAATAAAACGGAGATGTACTTGCATAGCAAGTGACGTGATCTGAGATCGTGTGCTGGAACGAAAACAATTGCAGCGTGGAAGGTTTTTATAAGCCATTTTAAGAAACACACAAAGGCCGTTCGATTCACTTCAACATTTAAGTTTAATTTGTCAAAATATTTTCGTCGCTTTCAGACCGCGACCTGTTCACTGACAAAACTTCGTGCTGCATCTGAGAAAGTAACAGTTAGTTCATGATATATATGTATGTATGTATGTGTGTATGTATGTATGTATGTATGTATGTATTTATGTATGTGTGTTTGTATGTATGTATGTATGTATGTATGTATGTATGTATGTGTGTATGTATGTATGTATGTATGTATGTATGTATGTATGTATGTATGTATGTATGCATGCATGTATGTATGTATGCATGCATGCATGCATGTATGTATGTATGTATGTATGTATGTATGTATGTATGTATGTATGTATGTAAGAATGTATGTATGTATCTAGCCGTGTTTGTGTGTGTATGTACATATGAACGTATGTTTATGTACTGATATGTGTCAGTTCAAGTTATATACATGACTGTTACCTTGTTGAAGGTTGTATATATACACACATATACATTTATATAGACACACACATATATATATGTGTGTGTGCGTTTCTCTCTCTCACCATCGTCTAACGGTGAATGGATACAACGTCTTAGATACATATATGCGCATATAACCTTATACATATATACAAGTACACACAATCATATAGACACTTACATATACTCACAAATATACATATAATCTTAAAGTATACATAAATATACGCTTATCCATTTCTACATACATATATACATATACATATATACATACATATATACATATACGTATACACACACATACGCATATATATATATATACCCATACATACATACACAAATATATATGTGTGTGTGTGTGTGTGTGTGTGTGTGTGTCTATATAAATGTATATGTGTGTATATATACAACCTTCAACAAGGTAACAGTCATGTATACAACTTGAACTGACACATATCTTTACATAAACATACATTCACATGTACATACACACACAAACATGTCTACACACTCTCCAACAACAGCTAAGAAAATCTGTGGTATTGAGCAGAATATTTTGCTGTATTTTATTATTATTATTGAAACGATTTACCAAGGAGGCTCAGATGTGTGACAAGAAGTATGCTTCCTAGGTTTTGGTTCTGTCCAGGTTCAGTCCCACTGTGCGTCCCTAGGGCAAGTGCCTTCTTTAGCCCTGGGCCGACCAAATTACTTGGTCTTGATTTGTTAGACGGAAACTTAAAACAATCCGCCTTTACTTAAAACAGTAAAGTTAATCTCTACATCAACTAGTTTGTTTGCTTTTACACACACACACAACACACACACACCACCACACACACACACACACACACACACCACACACACACATACAAACACACACACACACACACACACACACATACACACACATATATATATGCTCAGGTGTGCGTTCACGCGTGTGAATGTGTTGAAGCAGAACGATGTACAGATTAAGGTGTGAGTGATGTTTGAGAGGTTAGTGGTGTTGATAATGTTATCATTATTGTTCTTTCTACTCTAGGCACAAGGAAGGGAGCCAGTCGATAAGATCGACCCCTGTACGCAACTGGTACTGAATTTATCGTCCCCGAAAGGATGAAAGGCAAAGACGACCTCGACGGAATTTGAACTCAGAACGTAAGTAACGGCAGACTAAATACCTATTTCTTTACTACCCACAAGGGGCTAAACACAGAGAGGACAAACAAGGACAGACGAAAGGATCAAGTCAATTACATCGACCCCAGTGCGTAACTGGTACTTAATTTATCGACCCCGAAAGGATGAAAGGCAAAGTTGACCTCGTGGTGGTTGTGGTGTGGAAGTGATGGTGTTGGTATTGGTGGCGGCTGCAATGGTGATGGTAGTGTTTGTGGTGGAGGTAGTGGTGATAGCGATGGTAGTGGTGGGAGTTGTGGTGTTATTGGTGGTGGCTGCAATGGTGATGGTGGTGGTGTTGATGTTGTTTTGTGATGGTGGTGATGGTAGTAGGTGTGGTGGTAGTTGTGGTGGTAGTGATGGTGTTGGTGTTGATATTTACAATAGTGTTTGTGGTGGCGATGGCTACTATGGTGGCTGCAATGGTGGGTCTGCATTGGTTGTGGTGGTGGTGGTGATGGTGCCTGTTCTTGTTGCCTTTGCTTCTGCCATACCGATGACATTGGGCTTGCGGATGATGCTGATGGAAAATATTTTGTCTGAGAGGATGTTGGCCAAAACAACCGGGGTTCGGTATGGGGTTTAAACAGGAGAATAGGTTGTATTTGGTTGGGTGTAGAATGTAAATCTTGTGTGTAGATTTGAAGATATTGGGAAACTGGACATATCAAATTGTCCAAATGACTGACAGACACTCGCTTGCAATTGTCAGGAATCTGTTTCGCTCAGCCATTCAGTCTGTTCACTATATACTATATGATAATTATCAATCATTTGATTAGGAAATAAGATAAGGTAATAGGCATGTTGTCACTTGATACGATAAGGCCAGTGTATAAAATGCACACACACACACACACAGAAATGCGAGTATACACATATGTACATACGTTTTATGTATGTATAACATGTTTATATATACCGATATAAATAGATAGATATACAGACAGTTTTATACATACATACATATATATATATATATTATATATATATATATATATATATATATAGAGAGAGAGAGAGAGAGAGAGAGAGAGGAAGAGAGAGAGAGACAGATGAGGTAGATAGATAGATAGATACTTATGCATATAATCATATAAAAATATGCAGATGTATATATATATATACATGCATAAACATACATGCATACTCATACTTCACTTCAATACGTAAGTATGCATCTCTGTGAATACCAATGAATGTATATATATATATATATATATATATATATATATATATATATATATATATATATAAATATATTATATATATGTATATATATATATATATGTATATATATATATATATATATATATATATATATATATATGCATGTATGTATAAACATCATTATAAAAATAATCCTTCATCTTTCTGTATCAGGAGTGCATTGCACAAGAATGTCAAATTTGCTGGAGTATGAAAATGAGGATATTAGCTGTGATACTGAGACGCATATTACTTAGATACAGAATATATTTATGTATTCTGCCGTTTCCCGTTTGTCGACTTGTCTGCACTTTGCGAGGGGGGGGGGGAAATAAAGCAACCACAACAATAATACAAAGAAATATTACTGTATTACCTTGTCACTTAGTTATGACTAATATTTAATCGTTACAGAAATAAAATAGGTATCGAACTTAATTACATTACCAATATATATATATATATATATATATATATAAAGGAAATGAAGAAAATGCTGACAAAATAATTTAAGTAAGGGAGAGTGTATTTAATTAGGTGAAAGTTCTTTTACCGGTTGCGCATTTGTTATGCTTATATATATATATATATAATTTTCCTGTGGTTTTCCAGAAGGCGCGCATGGCAGAATTTTGGAGGGAAAATTACGTTCCCTATATATATATATATAATATATATATATAACTAAAAATAAGGGTGTCTGCTGAGAACACCACCATGCCGAAATAGCAGTCAAAACCCTGACTCTAAGAACACGGTAAATGTACATATCGCACCATGAGATAACATTTAACGTAGTTCTTAGAGTCAGGGTTTTGACTGCTATTTCGGCATGGTGGTGTCTCTCAGACACCCTTATTTTTAGTTGTAAAAAAAGTATTACCTTTGTATGGTATTTTTTTTCCCATGCTGGTCACTTGATAATACCGATATTTAAATATCGATATTGTCCTTATTTATATATATATATGGATTTCTTATATAGGTAGAAATACTAAGATTGTTTATTAAGGTAATACGGAACTATTAGAAGAGTGTAATGTCTTTTATCGTTTATCTTTCATTTGACTCGGCCACGAGGCTACGGCCATGCTTGGGCACAACCTAGATAATTTTTTTGTCGAACGAATCAAGCCAGGCACGCAAACAAACCAACAACGATTGTCAAGCAAAGGGGGAGAAGAAACATAAACGCGCAGACGTGTACACACACACACACACACACACACACACACACAACACAACACAATATATATATATATATATATATATATACATACTGTATAACATTCTTGATTTTGGTCACTTCGTTCATCCTGGTCACCAAAATGTCTTTGGTGTCGCAGACAGAGCGGTCGGTATCTTTCTCAACCGCACCCCACACATAATAATCGATGGGATTACAAATAGAGGAATTAGGAGGTCAGAAATTGGGCTAGTGAAGTAGGAGACTCTTTCTGGAGGTATGCCGATGATCCAGATTCTGCTGCTACACATATGGCCCTCCCGTAGCTACACTATCCGGCTGGTAGACGGACAATTCGTCGACAGACGGTTGGCCGACAGACAACTTACAGACATGACAATTGTGTGGTATGGTGCAGGGTCCTGCTGCCAGACATAGGGTGTTCCAGCAGCCACCCTCTTGACCAAGGGCAGCACAACCTCTTCCAGGCTCTTGATGTAGGCCTCCGTGTCGAGTCTGAGGCTATGTGGGAATTGTCTGTCGGTGAATTATCTGTCGACGAATTGTCTGTCGGTGAATTATCTGTCGACGAATTGTCTGTCGGCGAATTGTCTGTCGACGAATTGTCTGCACAGGAGCCAGCCAGACTTTATCCACGGCTGTATGAACTGAGTTTAAGGCTTTGTTCATGGCTGTGGGAATGGATTCCAGCCTGCTGTTTCCCTTCTGCTGGCCACGCGTTCGTTCGTTTTTTTAGTCTCCATGCAACTGTCCA
>NW_021825330.1:0-15999 GCF_006345805.1 Octopus sinensis | reverse complement strand
ATTCTGGAACGTTCATTGTTGTGTCAAATTTAATTTAACGATCGAATAAAACAGACATTCTTCCTGGATTTTGTAATATTTGAGCGAATTCATTATTCCATCTATTACAAATAATTTACCGACGCTTTTTGATGAAAAACAGCCTTACAGAATGATACTTTCTCATCCGTGCTTTATAGTAAGTGCATTTTTGGTTATAAGCCTGATTGGTTTACTGCTAAATGTAAATGTCAGTAAGACTAAATTTATGACGTCTGCTAATAATGGAATTAAAAATTAGGAATGAGAAATAGATAATCGCGATAATGTTGTCTTTCTTGGATGCCTAATTAATCGAAATGGTGACAGAGGCTTGGAAATCAAAAAGCAAATTGCCACAGGACAGTGTGCTTTTCTGAAAATAAACAGTACATGAAAAAGCAGAGATATTTGCTTAAAGGCCAAATGTAATTGTTTTTCCGGTTTTTCTATACGGTGCTGAAATATGATACAGATAGACAAAAAATTAATGCTTTTGAAATTTGGTGCTGGAGGAGTTTACTTTGGACATTCAAAATAACAAACATTTATATACTCAAACGGACATTTTGCTTTAAGAAAAAATTGTAAAACACAGCTTGACGTTCTTTGGACATGTCGCCCGCTTTAATTTACTGTAAAGAACCATTATTCCGAGCAAAATTACTGGGAAGAGAAGTCCCAGCCGACCGAAGACTCGATTGCTATCAACAGTAGAAAACGTCACGGGATTGCCTTTATTAAGGCTTGAGAATGACCGGAAGGGGTGGAGAAGATTTGCTTATAAGATCTCCAAAGCGTCGGACACACTTAATTAGATAACCTAACCTATCCTAATTAAATAATAATTGTGACCGGTTGAATACGAGCCCAGGTCACAATTGTGACCGGTTGAATACGAGCCCAGGTTGAATACGAGCCGTTAAAAAAATCGTCAATATTTTTTTAATGAAAAAATTAATCAAAATTAATTTATACCTTTATAATGATTTGTAATTTTAATAATTCTAAATTTTTCAAAATTTTTGTTTTCTTAACGGTTTACGTCAGATAGAATAGTAATAGATTTTTCCTCACGTTAGTTTTTTTTTTATGAAGGTTGTCCGTTTCAGTCTGCTACAAAAGCCAGGAATTATAACCTATCTGAAATATCAAATTATACCATCCAATTTGCTAAAGGAGAAGCGAAATTTTATAAGAACTACATCCTTATTCAGATTAATAGACTCCTCGCCGGATCAATTATTTTTTTTCAAAACAAGTGGAATTCTTTTGCATGTGTTCGCTGTGGAAGAGGATGAACAGCAGAGGATATTTATTAAAAATGTTCACCTCAAAAATGGACATCCTGGTCGTGATAGACTTCTTTCTCTTTTAAAGAATTAGTCTATGGATCTTGCAGAGATGAAGTTATGCTTGTTCTCAGGTCTTGTCCACAATGTCTTGCAAGACGACTTATGAACACTCGACCAAGTATAACACCTATCAGAGCATATATAGTCAGAGAAAGGTAGTAGTTATCTACTCTAATATCAGATATATTTTTGATTTAGTTGATCTACGGCATTATTCAAATGCCAATGACAATTTTTGCTGGCTTTTGGTTGGGTTGGATTCTTTTTCTAAATTTTGTTGGACAAGACCTCTAAAGACTAAATCGGCCATGGAGGTGTCAAGTGCAATAAAAAGTATAATTCTGATGTTTGGAAAACCAACCATTTTGCACACAGACAATGGCAAGGAATTCGTAAACGAAAAAAAGTTCGATTCTGCCGATGACACCGTTAATAATCACTACTCAGAAAACGAAATGAATGAAATATTCCACCAAATTGATTCGGGGAATAAAGAAACACAAAGTGAAGCAACTGAATATCTTGCATGGTTTTTGTCATCGAATGAAACCACGAGAACGAAAGCAATTTCGAATTCAGACCATGCCGAAAGAAAAATGTTAGGAAAAAGAACCTGGAAGAATGATATTTCCATTTTTAACATCGGCGATCGAGTTGTCAGGAGGGTGTATCTTGACAATAATAAAAAAACACGGAAAGTGCCTAAATGAGCACATTGATACATTCACATATTATGTTAGAGGAGTATCTGCACAGGAATGTTGATCCGAAGCAGAAGATGGTACTGTGATTCAGAAAAATAGCAGAGAGGACTTAGCGAGGTAGAATAGCTTAATCGAAATTTAATTCAATAAAATTTATCTTTTCAAAAATAAAAATGATTTGTAGGGAATAATTGACTAGTTTAAAGCAGGTGTTTCTCAACGTTGGGCCCCAGGCCCACTTGTGGGCCTGAGAAATTTTGAAATGGGCCTGAAGATTTAATTGGGCCTGGAGTGGGCCTCAAAGAAAATATGTTAATACTAATACTAATAAATCTTTATTCGTTATTATTTTCAAATTGATTTGATTTGTTTTTAATTTAATGATATTGTCATATTTAAATTTAAATATTATAGGCCTGATTGTATAGTTCATGTCAAAAGTACACAAGGAAAAAAGGAAGACTACACGCAAATACCAGACTGATTTTTTATTACTAGGCTTCATCCCATCAAGTGCTGATTCTAAGAGGCCTGAATGTGTGGACTGTGGCTTAGTAATGACAAATGTTTCCATGAAGAAATCAAAATTGTTCGCCCATCAACAGTTGAAGCATCCTGCTTCTGTTGGAAAGGAGCGCAGCTATTTCAGGAAGAAAGTGGAGTTACGCCAAAAGAATGCTCCAAAAACTTTAGAATTCTGCTTAAAAAAAGCAAATGAGCATAATAACAAGACACTAAAAGTCAGTTATGCAGTGAGTGAACTGGTTGCTAAGGTGGGGAAGCCACATACAATTGCAGAACGTCTGGTGAAGCCAGCAATGTTGATCTGTGCTAAAGAACTGCTAGGAGAACAGGCTGCCAACATTCTACAAAAAATCCCATTGTCTAATGACACAGTGAAGAGAAGGCAAATTGAAATGGCAGAAAACCTCGAGAAACAGCTTGTGGAAAAATTAAAAGTTTCTAAGTTCTCACTACAAATTGATGAGACAACAATCAACAATTCTGCCTTATTACTTACTTATGTCCGATATATTGATGCAATGGCAATTCATGAAGAAATGTTATTATAAAAAAGTTGATTGACACACGAAGCGACACTATATATGCGGCTGTTTACGACTATCTGTACGATAATGGGATCCCTCTGTCAAATCTGTTGCAGATTGCAACAGACGGTGCCAGCGCTATGACCGGCAAACAGAATGGCTTTGTAGCTAAATTAAAAAAAGTTGCCCCTCATATATTGGCAATTCATTGCATCATCCATCGAGAACATCTTTGTGCTAAATCTCTCAATGATGACATGGAACATGCATTGAAAGTCGCTGTTTCAACAGTGAATTTTGTCAAAGCCAATGCTTTGCATGACCGCCTATTTCAACATTTATGTGAACATGAGGACCACCAGAGACTCCTCATGCACACTGAAGTGAGATGGCTTTCCAAAGGAAATTCCCTAGTTCGTCTTGCTGAAATGTGGGATATGGTTCTTATTTTTGTTCATGACATGAAAAACAAGCTTGTAGCAAGAAGCAGAAAGATAAAGCTGAGACTTTGTTTTCAGTGATAAATAACAACGATACAAAAGCAAGGATTTTTTACCTGGCTGACTTATTCGCACATGTCAACCAACTGAACATGACACTGCAAGGGCGAAATGCTAATCTGATAGATAGTGCTGAGAAAGTACGCTCTTTTTTGAACAAGTTATGTCTCTGGAAGATGCATCTTCAAAAAAATGAATTTGCTTATTTTTGTAATTTTGCCAAAACTGCTCCGAGCTCAGAAGTAATCGCAAGCTGCACTGACCACTTGAAATGCTTGAAAGAAGATATGACTAGAAGATTTAAAGATATCATCGAAATGAATCCGCCTAGTTGGATTATAGATATAGCACATTTTGACGTATTAAGTGAAAAAGACATTGATCCTATTATTGCTGGAGAACTTCTTGAACTGAAGGAGAACAAAGTATTAATGAAAAATATTGAAAGGGATGGCTTATATGGATGGATGAAAGTAGAATCGATTCATCCATTACTCTTTGAAAAAGTTGTTCCGTTTGTACTTGGCTTTCCCACCACTTGGTTGGTTGAGACAGGATTTTCTGCAACAAACGATTTACTCACAAAAAAACGCAATCAATTGCAGATTGAGAAGAGAGGAGACTTACGTTTGAGGTTGAACCAAGATCTGGAAATTCAACTTGACAAATTGATAGATAGACATCAAGAGCAGTGTAGTCATTGACATTTTAATAAGATTTTTTATGTTAATAAAAATACTTTTTTGTTAATCAAAGTTTTATTAAAGGCAATGGGCCTGAGATTTTATATGACCCTGAAAATGGGCCTCAGGGAAAAAAAGGTTGAGAAACACTGGTTTAAAGCAAACTTTACACTAGTTTATGTACTAAGCTTTCTTCACAAATTAATTTAAATAAGATTATTTAAGTGATAACAGGAACAAGATCTTCTTAAATTATTTCCGAATATGATCAAGAAAAGTTGTTCAGCAATTTTTTTCTGTTTAATCAAAATTCAATCAATTCTTTTGTCAGATGGCTCGGATCGCTGATCTGTGTACATGAAGGACACTCGCAAGACCCAATGGCTGTTTCAGCGTCTCTCATTGGGGGCTGCGTGGCCTCTTTCCTTCTCCTTTTTATACATACTTTCCGCCTATCAATGAAATGTATATTATCAAAAATTAAAATGATGTAAATTATAATTTGCTAATGTTGTGAATAATTTGACTAATTTAAAGCAAACTTGGTTTAGATATAAAACTTCATTTTTTAAAAGATTAAAGGTTCAATCATTAGTACGCGCCGTGTGCCATTTTGTTAATTGGCTTTTTTTTATCGGTATATTGACTATCGATTTTTTTAACGGCTCGTATTCAACCGTATCTCATTTTCGACCGGTCACAATAATTAATGTCCCAAATAAACTTTTGGTATCTCAAATCAATTCTCCGTTGTATTAGGGTATGCAACTTTTGAAATAAGTACATGAATGTTGACATATTTACAAAACTATAACTTAAATATTTATTTCAAATTATCAAATAGTAACTAGTGACTCCGAATCTGTATTTTTGGATTTTTAAATATGGAACCAGGATTCAAGAATCAAGCCGATAATTCAACGTTTGACTATAGGTTTGTGTCCTCAAACCCGCAATCTTAGCATTAGGATAATCAGCAAGTCTCCAAATGAACCAGTCAACTGCCTATTTTCATCATCACTGAAAATTAAGTGTAAAGTAATATATATTAACAAATAAAGTTCGATACTAACCAATGAGTTATTCACAATAAAATATGATTTTTAATTATAATGAGATCTGTATGCGTGTAGTGCCCTTCGTTTCCTGCATGTAGATGCCTTGGCAAGTCTACAAAGTTTAAAATCTCTGTAAAAATCTTATTTTAACATTAAAGTTACATGCCAAAAAATTCCATTTTCAGTCCCCCAAAATCAGTCGTATTCTAGAAATTTCGTATTTTAAAATATTCACTGTGTAGTATTTATGGATTTAATAAAATGTGCATATTTAATAACGCGTCTCAACCCACAATATATACTTAAAATATTCTCATATAAGGATTACTAAAATGATGATAAAGAAAGATTCGACGGGTGTCTTATTAACTGACAAACTTGTGAGAATAAATGCAAGTCCATCTCACGAGGTATTACTAGTAATAGAAGAGAAATATGGTGAGTTAGTTTACTAACAATAAATTGCAACCTATTCCGGTATCAGGCATCAAACAATTTTTTATGCAGAAAAGATTGTACTTAATTTAATACTAGGATGTCAATAATTAACTAACTTGATAATTTTTTTTCAAATAATTACGTACATTCTAAAAGTAAAAAGATAGCTAAGCTAATTAAAGGCCTCACGAGACACCCGGCCAGCCTCGCGAATGGCGAAGCCGTTCCCTCGGATCACAGCAACTTGATGATTTACTCGAATATTTCCTTTCTCCTTTTCTTATCTCTAATTAGTGTTAAATGGACTAGTAAGAATTAAAATTGCAATTAACTTCATTTGAGTGGAATTGCTTAGATACGTCTGAGAATTGTTGGAAAGCGTTATCTGCTACCGATCCGAGCACCGGTATCCTGCCAAACGAGTCTGTTAGGATTGATGGGTGTTACCGTTGAGTTGACTTTTAGGGCTTTGACTATTCTCTTATCTGCATACAGTCGGGCCAAAAAGTCATGAAACGCTTCCATTATTATTAGCCTTATAACGAGAGCCTCGAATAGGCAGCAAACACATTTTATTAAAATAAAGAGCACATTATCATTATAGGCACTTTCGCGATGCCATGGATCATGACAAAGCTTGTGCAGCACAGGAAACAATACGAGTAATTAGTTTATTCCATTTCCCGCGATCTTGGGCGACGTCCCGTAGTGCATCGAGATCGTCCCCGTTCTTCAATTCTTTACCAGCCCTCTTTAGGTCTCTATCCAGCGTACCCAGGAGAGTATTTCTTGGTCGCCCACGAAAACGATGGCCCCCAGCTTCGAAATAGTCCTCCTTAGCGGCGTTTCCGGTGCATCCAAATCCATCATTAGAATGTGTCCAAACAGCCTCCATCTGCATTGGGTAATTTCGAGCGAGATTGGTTTGCTTGATGTTCTGGGATAAACTGTTCTGCTACTCAGCCTTGAATGCCACTTTGAGGGTAGTGTACGTCGGAGATGATCTCTATGGAAAGAGTCTAGGTTGTCATTGTCTGTAGCGGAAAGTTCCCAATTTCCGGCATTATATACACTCCATGTAATAAAAAACCGGATTTTCGAATGCTTAATTTTTTTGATATTCTGTTTTTAATTTTAGACTTTTTTTTAATTTATAATGATAATCTTCGTAACTTTTCTTTTTATAATTTTTCAATAATCTTTTTGCACAGCTAAAGTTTAGCTGAGGCCAAAGAAGAGAAAATATGAAGCGCTGCGAGACCGATTCGTGTTCCGATTGTGGTCGAGACAACTGGAGGAATAAGTGGGAAATCGCTTCACTTCCTAAAGAACCTTGGACGCTTAGTCACATTAAAAAGCCACGACACAAGTGAGACCCGGTGGCTTCTCCAGTTGATCTCCGTTGCTATCGTGAGAGGCAACGCAACGTCAATTATGTTGGCGGGGTCCACTTCGGATGGATGACTTTATTAACTTATAGTAAATTACAATTAATTAGCTAATTGTATTGCGTATTTATTATCGTAATAAATACGCCTTTATTAAAAAAGAAGCCATATATAATAAAACAAAGAAAAATTTCAGTAACGATAAAAATAAGAACTAAGGCGGAGACAAGTAATAATGTTTCTGAAAAGCTTGCAAGAGCTGTGGAGGCTAGCACATCGGTGGATTTTCACACTGACCAACCATACGTCGAAAAATGGGTAGGTCTGCAATTCTCACTTCATTGGATAATAATAGTGCCAGATAATACTGAATAAAATCATTCTTCCCCATTTTATAAAAAGAACGAAGTTGTATATTACCCAGATTACAAATGGGGGACCTGTCTCCTGACATGAACTTCCATAAACTCTTCACAAACAGAGCTTCAAGACTTTTTGGCAAAAATGATTTTGAATGCCTGATATGCAGAGTCTTGATTTTTCAGTAGGAAAGGACAAATAGAAAATATCATAAACTAATTCTGGACATTTGACCTTCAGCAAATAGTCAAGGGCATCATTTGGTCTCCCACATTTAAAAATAGTAATTCCATGCAGTCGAAAACTGAAAGGATCACGGTGAAGTAAATTTAATATATTCAGTGCAGAAGTGTACTCCCCAATGTTGTACAAGCCAATAAATCCGTTTAATAATTCGCATTGATTAGTGCCCGGATATGAGACCAAAGAAGAAATATATTCTCCAGTCATTCTCAAATCGACAAGGCTTCTCATTGCGTTAAATATAACCTCACAATCAAGGCTGGATAGTTGTTCGGGGCGGAGAGAAAATACGTCGTTTTTTTCTGAGATGAGCTGTAAAGCCATTTTATGCCGATCATCTGATGTTTTGAAATCCAATAAATTCATGAACGACCCAAGTAGAGACTGAGCCATTGCATCGTTGGGTCGAGCCTCCAAATAATAAAAAAGACCTTCAATGGCCTTGGTGACTTGATCCTCTGGAGATAAATCCTTAGTGATATACAAGACGGAATATTTTTTTTTCCATTCTGAAAACAGGATATCGAACACAAATTTGTCGCACGTGCACAGCAAAAAATCGATAGGTAAAATTGATGGATTGAAGCCATTAATAGCTACCATCAATGCTTGTCAATTCCATCAAAAATTCCCAATGATCTGAAGTGCCCGCTTTCATTAGAAGAATTTTAACATAATTTCACTATCCCGAGAAAATGAAACATTCTTGGACATTTCAATGACACGAAAGGAGTGCTCATAATCCTCACATGTGTAATAAAGTACAGCCAAATTGACAAATGCACGTTCGTTGTGTTGAGAAGCATCAATGACTTGAAAAATGATTTTTCAGCGAGAACGTAATCCTTGAAAAGTAAGCAACAGTCCCCAAAAGAAGCCACGATCAGAACTCCCACCACTCTCACAAACAGAGGAGACTGCACACCCCACGGACAAATCACGGGCACTCTCATTTCCATTAATTCTCCAAAGAAATGAGGCAGCCAAAGCACAGTTATAAAAACGCAGAACACAGCCTGGTCATAATGGCCAAATGACCAAAGGCCCAAATACTCAACTTGACGTATGTCTGAAGAGTTTCATGGCCAGGAGGAGAATCGGGGTGGAAACATAGCTGGAAAGACGAAAGGCAGAATAACCAAATAAAAACAGAACTATTTTCTGATCTCTGCTTTCCTGGGATAAAAAACAAACGGAGAGACTTCGAAAGCAATTGTATAAATGTAAAAGCTTCCAAAAACGATTTTTGATAACAAATCGTCTCCAAAATAGCACATAACTTCAGCATAAAGGACTTTAAAAATCGTCAAATCTTCCGATTCTTCGTTGGTTGAATTCAGCAATTCTTCGAGGGTTGAGGCGATCTCTTCAAAGTCCCGCTTTTGAGGGAAGAGATTGTAATAATCAGTTTAACTAAAAGCCTCCATTGGGGCATGTCTTGAGACTTTTCGAGAAAAGATTTGTGGTTAAAAGTCAGACTCATTCCACTGAGTCGAATCAGTTCTGTTCCTCAACATTACAAAAATGAAAACAATCTTTGTCAATGTCAATTGCTAGGTCACAAATCCGCAGAGATTGGAGTATTCATCCATGCACATGTAAAATATTGCCAGTCTGCGGAGTGTGCGGGGATCATTGCTGGAGAAAGATCACTTCGAATGAAATTTTGAAGGTATTTTTGACTTGAATCTTTGTTTAGTAGACCGAAGCTACTTCCGTGGTAGGCAATGGCAATTTCTGGTACTAAGGAATCGAGTGTAGGCTCTTTCATAGCAAGAATAAGCACGGTTGAATCGTTCATGAAATATTGGAAAAAATCTCAAATTTTAAGAAAATTGAGCTTCTTTGGAACTAATTTGACTGCTTCTAAAAAAACAGGAAAAAAAGCAGAATAGAGTCCTTCAGTTGTGTTGTAGCAGTGTGAGTAGGCACGGGTTGTGTACATTTCGGCATTTTTAAATCAATGTTTCAGAATCCAGGTTTGTAGCCAGCTCTTTCGTATTTATTTTATTTTATTTAGGATAATATGTTATGAAAATATAACCATAAATATGTTAAAAAAATAATTAAATAGATTTTCCAATATTTTGATTAATAAAAATAAATTTTGGCATAAAAACTACTTGTTTAACAAATCTGACAATTTTGTAAAAATTTTAAGAATCTGCTTTTCCGAAATTACATTGAGAGAGTTTCTAATAATAGCAGACAACCTGAAAACCTAGAGAGAAGCCCTGAATTGCATTACTTTGATGCAAAATAATTAGGGGCTACAGTCCGACCCCAAAATGGGGCAGACCCCAGGGGTGGGGCACCCTCGGATTTTGGGGCACCCCGCAATTTGGGGCACTTTATTCCAAAGTACATTTTGGCAGAAAAAAAATAAAAATCGATAAAAAATTATGGAATTTTTGGGGCACCATAAAATCATTTATAGGAATTAAAAATAAAATAAAATTATAATAAATTAATTATTTTTGTTTTATTTTCAATTTATATTTTTATTGTTGTGGTATGGATTACGAAACTAAATGAAGATTGCTAAAGAAATTTTGAAGAAAAATTTATCTGAGAGGCAAAACTAATGAAAAAAGTACAACACAAGTAAAGGAACAATATCAAGAATAAAAACGAAATATTGTACCTTTCTTGCAACACGGCAATACTATTTCTGAGGAATATGACACATTTAAAGCCGATAAAGATAAATTGATGATCAAGTCTTTGAAATATTTCAAAGACTACGCGTAGATAAAATTCCGATTTCAGGCCTTCCATGATTATTGGAAAATATAAAAAACCTCGGTGTCTAAAAAATTTTGATGTTCAAGATTTTGGGTTATTGTATTCATCTTCTCAAAATGCATGGATGACTGGAAAGCTTTTATGAGTGGCTTACATTATAAATGAATCGTTTTGCAAAAACAACAGAAAAATATTATTAATACTTGACAATGCGGGATGCCATAAACTGCCGAATGTTCGAACATCGAATTTTTATTTTGCCGAAAAATACAACGCCCTATTTACAAACTTTGGATATGGGAATAATCAAGATTTTAAAGATTATTATTCCTCTTTCTTAATGGAATTTTATGTTTCAAGATTTCGAAAACGATTTTACACATTCTATTGGTAAATAAATTTGCGTCAGGTTATGATGCTAATTTCAAAAGGATGGGAGAAAATAGATGCTAAAAGTATTGTTAATTGGTGGAAGAAAATCGACAGGAACCGTGATTCTTATGCAACAAAAAATGTCTAACAGATGAACATTTAGATCAAGTTGTTAACGAAAACAATTGATGGAGAATGCGAAGAATGAACAATAATGTTTATGATACATATTCAGAAACCGAAAAATAGTGAAAATGTCGTAGCAAAAACAAAAAAAACAAACAAAAGACGCTTAACAATTTAGAAGAAAAAAATTTCTAATGTTGCACCAAGTATGCTCCGAGATTTTTTTGATTTTCGGCTGAAATTGACGAAACAATATCAGACAAAACTCTACAAATAAGAAAATAACTGAATATTTTAGTAATAAAAATGTTTTTTGATGTTTATTAATGGTTTAATTTTTAAAAAAATAACAAACCCCTGTTTTGGGGCACCCCCGCATTTGGGGCACTTGGTGCCCCATTTGGGGGTCGGACTGTATTGTTTATTATTCCTCCTTACTGAAATCATTTTTCAAGTCAATTGATGCTTTCCAACACAACGAACGTGCATTTTGTCAATTTGGCTGTACTTATTACACAGGAGGATTATGAGCATAATGAAATGCTTTCCGGGTTAGTATATTCCTCTTTACAAATCGTAGATGTTTTCAAAATGCTTTCACTAGGAAGAAATGTCTGAAACAAATTAGATCGAAAAACAAAGAAAATTGACTTAGCTATCTTTAATTTCTTTCTTACAAAAAAAATAAATAAAAATTGATATCAAATAATAAAATTTAATGAATTTTTTATCGATTTTTTAAAATTAACAATAAATCTATACTATTTAATAAGATTCGTTATTAAAATTAACAATAATCTATATATTTAATAAATGAAAAATATTCTAACAACGTTTGGATTCACTAAATTCATTGCCTCAAATAATGAAATAAAGGCAAAATGCATGATTTGCCATAGAATTTTGGGAAAACAATTCACTGAAAACCTTCTCAACTTAGGCGCCACAAAGAGTCTGTACACCCAGAGAAAAATTCTTCCTCACATGAATATTTAAAGTCAAAAGAACGAAGTTTGATTCACAGCCAAAGCTTGAGTGGTTTAATAAATCTCAGATAAACCGAGATTAGAAGCATCATATGCTGTAATTTTAATTTATATCAAAAACAAATAGGTCTCAATGATTATCGCAAAAAAAACAAAGCTGTACATAATTCTGGTGAAAAGTTAATAAAACAGCGGCTCTTGAAATGGCTCGATTTTGTTGGTCCGGATGCAGTTACCAAACTTAAAGGACATACCATTATCCAACGATTCAATTTCCCGTAGAATTTCAGAATTGTCATCTAATATCCTGAAGCAATTAATTGAAAGAATCAATAAAAGTAAATGAAGAATAAGTATTCAATTGGACGAGTCAACTGACATTCTAACGTCTGTCAGCTGGTGTCCTATGTTCGCTTTGTTGATGATGAGAATATTATTGATGAGTTTTTATTTTGTTTGGAGATGGATGGACACACTCGTGGAGAGGACATCTTTAATATTTTGACAATTTATGAAGACGAATAAAATCCAATGGGATTAAAGTGGATCTATATGTATGATGGTGCACCTGCGATGATTGGTCATCAATCTGGACTGTTACTCGTACAGTGCTGGTAGAAAAAAAACCGGTTTTGCAGTTACTAACTTTTTTTGGCGGATAGCTATTAATTTTAAATGAAATAAAGAGTTTGAAGTTGATTATATATTAATCTTTTTTCTTTTAAAAAATTTCAAAATCGGCCGAAATTTTAAAAATTTAAATTTTTGCATGTGAATAAAAAACCGGTTTTAAACAAAAAGAGTTAACAAAATCAACAGTTAATATGTTGTGTGGTATCTCGATTATAAATAGCTCTTATGACCTTTTAGGCATGCTATCATTAACTCTGAATACTTTCAGACGGCAATTCGTTCCAAATTTTTGTTAATTTGACTTCCAGATCCAGTTTATTTTTTGCAGGATCTAAAGAATACTTCTGCTTCATCATGCTCCAAACATGTTCCATTGGGTTCATGTCTGGAGATTGCGGAGCCCAATCAAGAATTGGAATTTATTTCTTAAAAACTTGGTTGTCAATGCAGATGATGGCAGGGAGCCAAATCTTGTTGGAAAGTGAACTGATTTAGTCCCATTTTTCGCGTCGAAACAAACAAATTATTCGTTATTGCATTTATATATTTAGCGGAATTGAGTGTTCCATTAACAAAAACTAAATCGCCCACTCCTTGATAGGAAATACAGCCCCAAACTATAACGCTACCTCCACCAAATTTTACTGTCGGCGTTATATGACTCAATTCATAACATGAACTTTTTTTTGATAACAGTATTGCCTTTTTTTAGTAGGAAAAATCTGAAAAGATGTATCATCAAAGAAAATAATAGTCCTCCATGCATCATTGTTCATCAGAATAAAAATTTTTGACAATTCACATCTTTTTATTATGTTTTCTTCGAAAGCAACGGTTTGCGTTGACATACTCTTCCGAAGAGAACCGGTTTTTTATTCACACGCTACAATTTAAATTATCCGAATTGTAAACGATAATGAAATTTTTTATAAATAAAAAAAATATAAATCTAATCAACTACAAAGAGTTCGATTCAGTAAAAAAAAATAAATGCTATCTGCCAAAAAAAGTTAGTAACTGCAAAACCGGTTTTTTTCTACCAGCACTGTATTAAGGATTTGGTTCCTGATATTGTTACAAGACATTGTGCATGGCACAAATATGCACTTTGTTCAAAAACTATGGTTCGTCGTTAAGAGAAAACACTAAACACTATTGTAAAAGTGATAAACTATATTCGATCTCGACACTTAATCATCGAATTTTCCAACTCTTTGTGAAGAGTTAGGAAGTGATCATTCTATTACTACTTTATCATTCTGAAATTAGGTGGCTTTCAAGGGGGGAAATCCTTTCGAGAATTTGTGAACTTTCCCCTGCGATCTCTTTGTTTTTGCGTTGATAATATGCAGCATGATTGGGCCGATCAATTCGATGATTTAATTTTAATTAAATTTTTCTGTGTAAAAAAACCGGATTAGAAAAAAGTCAAAATGATTAATATTAATGTGTCCTCATGTGGCCTTATAAAGCTCAATGCTTCTTCTTGGCATGCTTTCAGTTAATTTTCTCACAAATTCCATTGGTATTTAGTCCCAAATTTTTATGATATTTTCGCATAAATCCTTTTACTGTGCAGCATTTTTTTACTCAATTCTTCCTTTATGTAGCTCCACAAATGTTCAATTGGGTTCAAATCTGGTGATGTGGTGCCCAATTTAATAATTCAATTTTTTCTCATCCAAAAATTGTTTGTTCTCCGTGAATTATGACAGGAGGCCAAATCTTGTTGAAAATAAAAACGATTTAGCCCCATTTTATCTGCCGATTTCCACAAATTATTTATTAAAATGTTGATATATACAGCAGAAGAATTTATTTTTTCATTTACTATAACCAAATTCCCCTTTCCATGATAGGAGATACAACCCATACCATAATTGTTCCACCACCAAACTTCAAAGTTGGCGTTAAATGGGGATAATTTAGGGCTATTTTGTTTCTAAAGCAAAATTTTCTTTTTTTAGATGAAAAAAATTTCAAAGGAAGCCTTGTCACTCTATATAACAGTTCTCCACGTTTCATTGCTTATGGCAGAAAAGATTATTGAAAGCTCGTATTGTTCACTATTTTTTTTGATAAAAAAAGTTTCTTTACACCACACATGCTTTGTAATGAATTTCATGTAGATAATTGCTTATTGTTTTTTTGCAGACAACTTTCCTGTAAAATCGAAGACTTCTTTCAGGTTGGCAAGTGTTTTTTTTGGATTTTTTTTCACAATGTTGACAAGTTTACAAATATCTAAGTTAGAGAGCTTTTGGGTCTTCCAGAACCAGGTATACGATCAACAGTCCCTTTTTTTATTTAACTTATTCAGAAAATCATTGAGAGTCGAAGTTAGATATCAGCTCCTCAACAATCTTCTTTGGTGTCCAATTTAATTGAATGAGAGCTAGAATTTTCCTTTATTGATTTTATCAAGCAATTTTTTCAATACCTAAAATTGGCTTAGCAACAGACTAATCAAAAAAAATCCGGTTTTTTAATACACGCTAAGATTTTATCAAGATCAGTTATTCAAATATACATTATAATTTAAAAATAGTAAAAAATACAACAAACGACTGCAGAAAAGAATTTAAAAATTGATATACATTTAAAAATACTAGTAAAAACATGCTTGAAAATCCGATTTTTTATTACATGGAGGTAGAAGTATTGGCTTCACTAGTGAATTGTATAGTCTTATCCGGTTTTTGTGCTGAATCCTTTGCGTTTTAGCCAATTTTCCTTTAAGCTGCGTAGTGCACTGTTTGCATGTGTTTTTCGCAATCTTCGTCTTCCAATAGAGATCCGAGTTTCTTTACTTTTTCCAATGTTCGTCCAGCTTAGATTTCTGTCTTGCTAGTTCAGTAAATTCTGTTTTCTCCAAATTTACATTGAGGAACAACTCAGCAAGTCTATTGGCATCACCTTCGGAAGAATAAAATCCACGTCATCCGCGTAGCCACCACATTGATCCGTTTCCTTCATAGTATGGTTTTAGTTCTCTCAATGCCAGCTTCCAAATATATGACAAACAGTATAGGAGATAACGGATCCCCTTGAGATGTTCCAGATGTTGTTTCAAATGGTTTAGAGCACTTGTCTCGTACCTGACCGATAGATAGGTTTCTGATAAGAGTGCCCTGATCATCGGATAGAAGATTATCAAGGGATTCATTGACATATCGATGCCAAGAATGTATGTCGCATTTTTGAACTTTTGAATGGCGGAACAATGCCATTTATGGGGTCCACACGATGTCAGAAGTCGATCTTCTTCCCGAAATCCGCTGTGAAAAGCGGATATAAATAGTTCGATGCGAGGTTTATTCTTCTAGCGTAATGATTGCAAG
>NW_021825329.1:0-12500 GCF_006345805.1 Octopus sinensis | reverse complement strand
AAAGAAGAAAAAAGGGGAAGAGGGAAAAAAACGATCAATAGGGATCGTGTATCACAGTGTTATGATATATGGTGTAAAGGGGAAAGCAAGTAAGGTTTATCCGTGGGAAAAGCCTACGAAAAAGACCACGGTAAAAGAGGTGGCGTAGGTTTTCGATCAAAAGGGATCGTAAAAGGGAAAAAGAAGAACAAAAAAAAAATAAATAAAATATAAAAAAAAATAAAATAAAAAAGTTATATTCTGATTAATTGATCGACATTAAGGGACAATTGGAACTAGTCACAACATTCTCACGAGATATAGGAATGGAGTTTGGGAAGGATAAATGCTCATACTTGATAGTCAATCGAGGAAAAACTGTCGTCTATACAGAAAATATGCAGGTCGATGACTTATCTCTCTCCGCTGTCTCTAATGATGAAGCCACAAAAAAAGACGGAATCAATGAGATTGTTGCATAACAAGAGTACTTCTGTAGACTCCGGAAAATATGGAACTCAGAGTTGTCTGCATTTAACACCATATAGGTGTAGGAGTGGCTGTGTGGTAAGTAGCTTGCTTACCAACCACATGGTTCCGGGTTTAGTCCCACTGCGTGACACCTTGGGCAAGTGTCTTCTACTATAGCCTCGGGCCGACCAAAGCCTTGTGAGTGGATTTGGTAGACGGAAACTGAAAAAAGCCTGTCGTATAGGCGCAGGAGTGGCTGTGTGGTAAGTAGCTTGTTTACCAACCACATGGTTCAGGGTTCAGTCCCACTGCGTGGCACCTTGGGCAAGTATCTTCTACTATAGCCTCGGGCCGACCAAAGCCTTGTGAGTGGATTTGGTAGACGAAACTGAAAGAAGCCCGTCGTATATATGTATATATATATATATATATATATATATATATTTGTCACAGGAGTGGCTGTGTGGTTAGCTTGCTTACCAACCACATGGTTCCGGGTTTAGTCCCACTGCGTGGCACCTTGGGCAAGTGTCTTCTACTATAGCCTCGGGCCGACCAAAGCCTTGTGAGTGGATTGGTAGACTAAACTGAAAGAAGCCGTCGTATATATTTATATATATATGCGTGGGGTGCGTTTGTGTGTCTGTGTTTGTCCCCCTAGCATTGCTTGACAACCGATGCTGGTGTGTTTACGTCCCCGTACTAGCAGTTCGGCAAAAGACCGATAGAATAGATGGGCTTACAAAGAATAAGTCCCGGGGTCGAGTTGCTCGACTAAAGGCGGTGCTCCAGCATGGCCGCAGTCAACTGACTGAAACAAATAAAAGAGTAAAAGAGTAAAAGAGTAAAGAGAGTATAACTCGCAATGCTTTTGTGAGACCATTTCTAGCGTCAACGTTTGGGATTTTGGCCCAGCGGATGTGACTGAATAAGCAAAAGTCCAGCTGCAACCCTCTCCAGCTGGAGTTTGAGCACTGCCCCTAGCAGCTTCACATTGTCAACTGAATTGAGCCCCCAAGACCCAACTCAAACATGTAGGGATGTACACTGGGTTGCTCTCCAAAGACGTTAACAGTTCACCAATACATCAAGTTGTTCCTGGACGAAAGAGTAATAAACAAAAAAACCCTTTCACTACCTATACTATAATATTTTACGTTACAAACTATTTCACAAAACAACTACAAATAATACCTTTAGATTTTAGTTCACACTAGCAGTATCGCCCGGCATTGCTCGGGTTTGTAAGGGAAATAACTATATAAGCATTTTTAGAGAGTTATAGCCAAAAAATAGCAAAAAAATGCATTAAAAATGGAAAAAAAAATGATGGTAATTTTTTTTTTAAATCGTTGACTCATCGTAGACATTTTTAGAGAGTTACTTCCCTTATGTAATAGCGAAAAAAATGCATTAAAATGGAAAAAAATTATGGTAATTTTTTTTTAAATCGTAGACGCGCGCTAATACCCAGAAGGGCTCGATATGAATCACGACTATAAGATACCCGCTTTTGGTTAAACTGCACCGCAAAATGTGGGAGTAGTTAGGAATCTAAATCGTAGGAGACAGACACACAACTTCACTTTTATATATAAAGATATAATAATTATAATAAGAAGAATGATTAAATAAATATATGTATCTTAAATTATAATTAACAAATAACAAAATTAGAAATACTTATTTTAAAAATAAATAATCATATAAATTTCACCATTATTTCTTAAATAAAATGTATAATTATTTTTTCCAAGATATTTTATGAACTAAAAAATATAAAATTAAAAGCGTATAACTTAGCGTTCATATGTGTAGATTTAATATTTCGCTTAATAAGGGAATAACAAAATTACTTATTATTATTATTATTAAATTCAATAGTACAAAAAAGAATAACTTTTCACTACCTACACAAAAATATTTTACGTTACAATCTATTTCACAAAACAACCACACTTAATGCTTTTAGATCTTAGTTCACATATAATAATTATAAAATAAGAATAATTAAATAAATGTAAGTATCTAAATTATAATTAACAAATAAAAAAATTAGAAATCCATATTTTTTCAAAGATATTTTATCTAATTGCAATTGGAATTGTAGTTATAGCCACGAAACGTACGTAGTCTACTAATTATACACTAATTATATACTGTTTTATTATTTATGTACTTTTTGTGACCTAGATAAATGTTTTATCATATATTTTATTTTTTCTATATGGTATGATTTAAGTCTATCATTGTTTGAATTACATAATAATGGTTTTTCTCTAATTTATATATATTATATTGTGAACTTTGATTTAAGACTCCCTAATATTAAATATATACTAGCAGTATCGCCCGGCGTTGCTCGGGTTTGTAAGGGAAATACCTATATAAGCATTTTTAGAGAGTTACTTCCCTTATATAATAGCAAAAAAATGCATTAAAAATGGGAAAAAATTATGGTAATTTTTTTTTTTTAATCGTAGACTCATCGTAGACGCGCGCTAATATCCAGAAGGGCTCGATATGTATCACGACTATAAGATACCCGCTTTTGGCTAAACTGCACCGCAAAATGTGGGAGTAGTTAGGAATCTAAATCGTAGGAGGCAGACACACAACTTCACATCTCTGAGACCCAAATTGCAGGTAACCTTTCAACTTTACGTGAAACGAGACGCCAAAACGCAACTGCGTTGAATGCCGTGGGTCTCAGTCGCACACAATTGTCATGGAAACCGAAATGTACTCTTTTACTTTTTTACTTGTTTCAGTTATTTGACTGCAGCCATGCAGGAGCACCGTCTTTAGTCGAGCAAATCGACCCTGGGACTTATTCTTTTTAAGCCCAGTACTTATTCTATCGCTTCTTTTGCCGAACCGCTAAGTGACGGGGACATAAACACACCAGCATCGGTTGTCAAGCAATGCTAGGGGGACAAACACAAACATACACGTACACACACATATACATATATATAAGTATATACGACGGGCTTCTTTCAGTTTCCGTCTACCAAATCCACTCACAAGGCTTTGGTTGGCCCGAGGCTATAGTAGAAGACACTTGCCCAAGATGCCACGCAGTGGGACTGAACCCTGTATCATGTGGTTGGTAAACAAGCTACTTACCACACAGCCACTCCTGCGCCTATGTGTATTTTGTGAAGGTTATGAGTATAAAAATCAACTTGAACTTCATTCCTGGCATTCATAATTTGGACGCATCAGGAATAACCCGTTGTCAGCAGCGCAGAGAGAACAAACTATCGGCCGATTGCAAGCAGGGCAGCGTGTACTGGTTGTTGCGAAAGCTTACAATATCCATGTCAGCACCATCTATCGCCTGCAGCAGCGATACAACACCAACAGCATTGCAGACCGTGCCCGCAGAGGGCATCCCCGGAGGACCAAGCCCTCACAAGATAGGTTCATCCACCTGCAACACTTCCGTAATCGCTTCAAACTGGCGAAGCGTGATAGCTCGCGAGACCATTGGCACTGGACACCGACCAATCAGTTGACGATACTGTATGAAGTCGACTGACCAGACAACAACCTGTGTGGCCGCCATCCTGCTCGAGGGCCTGTCCTCACCGCCCGACATCGTCAGGAACTACGACAGTAAGTAGCACAGCACCGACACTGGCAGCATCAACAATGGAGGTCGACAGTCTTCTCTGACGAAAGCCTGTACTGCTTTTCCACAACGAGTGGCAGAGTGGGGACGTGATATAGAAGGGGTGACTCTACAGAGACACATGTATCATGTGGGGTGGCCAAAGCATCACAGCTTGGGGTACTATAGCCTAGAATCAGAGAACTGGGCACCACGTGTTCCAAAATGTTGGTGCAGGCAGGGGGAATGGTATCACAGCGTAGCACTACGTTGACCAGATCCTAAGTACTCACATCGTGCCCTTCTTCGTGCATCACCATATCCACGTGTTCCTGCAGGACAATGTTCCCTCCCACATGGCCAGGGTCACCATGGACTTCCTGCATCAGCCCAACATCAGAACCATGCTATTGCCGGCCCTCATCCCAGATTTGAACCCAATTGAAAACCTGCGGTATGAAATCCAGAAATGGCTTAACCAGGTGGTCCCAAGGCCAACAACTCGTGTGGAACTGGAGGCAGCTTTCCTCAGGGTGCGTGCACAGGTGCCAATGACTTTTGTGAACCGCCTCATACACTCCATGTACCGACGGTGTATGGCCGTTTTGAACACCCAGGGAGGGTATACACGACATTGAACATGTTGCGCCCTACAATCTTGTTGTGCAGGATCCGCCCACTACCAGAACACAAGACCACGACCCATAGACTGTGGTCAAAGTGTATCCAAGAAATTGACTTTATCAGATTCATCAAAATTAATCTTTGACATAATGAAATTAAAACAAATTTCACAGTAACACACGTGTCGCGTTTTTTTTACGGTTCAGTGTATATATACATGTATATTTATATATAAAATATTGTGTACATTAAAACACATTAAGAAGCTTCTATCATAGAAAAGCCTTGCGCTAGAAAGAGCAGTAAACAACTCAAACCACTAATTAGGGATAAATTCACGAAGGGAAAAAAATTTAAAACATTTACCATCTAATTTAGTTCCTAGACCATGGTTTCTGACTTATTTCAGTAAAAAAAATATTTACTGAGGCCAGTCTTCATCAGTAGGTAGCCTTTAGATTTCAAATATACACACAACGAGTTCGATGCCGCATGTAAACTCATTATTTGTATATTCTAACTTTTCAAATCCACCGGGCAGACGCAGCTTATTTCCGGCAAGAGAGAGGATGCCGGTACAACCTCGAATAAATTTATCAAAAATCATTTAAACATAAGTAATATTAGGGCAATACACATCCATATATAAATATAAAAGTAGTATCTAGAGTAATAAATACTCACATATACATATATGTATATAATTATATATAATTATATCTAACTTAATATATACCTTCATTTATATATATATATATATATATAAATTTATATATGAGGATAATATCGATATTCAAGTATCAATATTATCAAGTGGCCAGCATGGAAAAAATACCGTACAAAGGTAATAATTTTTAACAATTAAAAATGAGGGTGTCAATTAAAAATGAGGGTGTCTGAGAGACAACAACATGCCGAAAAAGCAGTAGAAATTCTGACTATAAAAACCACGTAAGTGTTCATATCGTACCATGAGATAAGACAGAGTGACAAAAATATACAAGCAAAAGTTATTGAATAATTCAAGATCCAGGATTCTGGTTTTGCTTTAAATAAGCTTACCGTCATCAATGAATATATCAAGGGTACATAATACAGATATATATATGCAGAACAAACGATTACTTACTTAATATACGAACGTCCATACATACATACATATGTACGTATGCACACGGATCTGCATAATTATCACATATTACATAATACAATATAATATAGTAACAATGGTTAACTCTAAGTAATTATAACTATTATTATGTCTGCAGGAGTATTTTAATTCTAGGCTTTAGTTGTACTTTAAAGGTAACCCAGTTTTATAAAGACAGGAAGTTACGTTCCTTAAACTTGTTAATAATCGGAATTTTAGCCCCAATTAGAAAAACATTTTCACTAATACATAATAAACATTTTCTATTTTTATTATTGTACGCAGGGGCTGATATTAATATTTTCCAGTGTAAATTATAATTAATTCCCCCACCCTTAAGTTCCCACATGTAGCTACTTAACCCTGTAGAATTTCTCCTATTTCTGTTTCTAGATGTATAGCTGTGATAATTAAGTCTCTGTTTCATATTGTTTTTTGTCACCCCTACATATACCTTACTATCATCTTGTGTACATATATACATACGTACATACATACATACACACACACACACACACACACATATATATATATATATATGGCCCAGTGGTTAGGGCAGCGGACTCGCGGTCGTAGGATTGCGGTTTCGATTCCCAGACTGGGCGTTGTGAGTGTTTATTGAGCGAAAACACCTAAAAGCTCCACGAGGCTCCGGCAGGGGGGGGGGTGATCCCTGCTGTACTCTTTCACCACTCTTTCTCCCACTCTTTCTTCTGTTGGCCTGCTCGCTTAGCCAGCGGGGTGGCGTCATTCGAAGGCTAAAACAATGCGAACGCATTGTGACCAGCGATGTGTAACAACATCTGAAGGTCTGGTCGGTCACGTGGTCACGTGATATATATATATATATATATATATGAGTTATTTGTACATATTTATATAGATAGATAAATAGATAGACAGACAGACAGATAGACAGACAGATAGATAGATAGATAGATAGATAGTAGATAGGAAAGATAGATAGATAGATAGATAGATAGATAGATAGATAGATATAGATAGATAAGATTAGATAAATAGATAGATAGATAGATAGATTGATAGATAGATAAGTTTCTTTATTGGCCACACAGGGCTGCACACAGATGGGACAAGTTACAAGGTAGAGCTTTCTTTTTGGGGATGAAGAGAACAAAAACAAAGAAAAAAAAAGGGGGTGGCGTAGGTTTTCGATCAAGAGGGATCGTAAAAGGGAAGAAAGAACAAAAACAAAAAAAATTGAATAAAATAAAAAGAATAAAAAGAAAAAAAAGAAAAGGAAAAGGAACAAAAGGAAAGAGAAATGAAAAAAGAAGATAAAAGGGGAAAAAAAAAAGATAGATAGATAGATAGATAGATAGATAGATAGATAGATAGATAGATAGATAGATAGATAGATAGATAGATAGATATGTATATGCACGTGTATGTGGGGAGAAAGATTATATAAAGTACAAGATAACAAGAAATTATATAATTCATAATCTTAGAGGTGTTTCTGCAATAAGTGCAATGCATTCATATGTGAGTGTTCGAGCACTCTCCTCTAGCTTCGCCAGAGCGTAGAAAACGAAAAGCATTTGTATAAATGTTTCCCAAAAGAAACTTGCACTTCATTTCTGATGCCCAACGATGTAAGAAGGTGAAACACAAGCGCTCAAATAGTGTATTACATCCTATAGCAGAAATACTTGCAAGCTAATGAAGTCCCTTGCATAATTTCTTGTTTCCTAATCATTGATATGATCTCTTATTACACTCTGAACTTGACTAACGCTTCTCTCTAAAGCATATGTATATTGAAGTTAATATATATGTATATTAAGGCGGCGAGCTGGCAGACTCGTTAGCACGCAGGGCGAAATGCGTAGCCGTATTTCGTCTGCTGTTACGTTCTGAGTTCAAATTCCGCCGAGGTCGACTTTGCCTTTCATCCTTTCGGGGTCGATAAATTAAGTACCAGTTACGCCCTGGGGTCGATGTAATCGACGTAATCCGTTTGTCCCCTCTGTGTTTAGCCCCTTGTGGGGCAGTAGTGAAATACATATGTATATTGAAGTTATCAGAATCACTATGCCTAAGAAAATTACTGGTTTCAAAGTTTGGCAGGAGGACTGCAATTTCGGAGAGGGGTTAGGTCACTTATATCGACCCCCAATAATAATAAGCTGGTACTTATTTTATCGTCACCGAAAGGGATGAAAGACAAAGTTGACCACGGCGAAATTTGAACTCAGAACGTAAATACGGACGAAACACCGCTAAGCATTTGTTTAGTATGTGCTTAAAGGATTCTACTGCCACCTCACCGCCTTACATAAGCGAAATATTTATATATATGTATACATAGGTGCATAAATATACATACATATATAAATAGGCGCAGGATTGGCTGTGTGGTAAGTAGCTTGCTTACCAACCACATTGTTCCGGGTTCAGTCCCACTGCGTGGCATCTTGAGCAAGTGTCTTCTGCTATAGCCTCGGGCCGACCAAAGCCTTGTAGGTGGATTTGGTAGACGGAAACTGAAAGAGGCCCTTCGTATATATGTATATATATATATATTTATGTGTGTGTATATGTGTGTGTGTGTGTGTCTGTGTTTGTCCCCCTACCATTGCTTGACAACCGATGCTGGTGTGTTTACGTCCCCGTCACTTAGCGGTTCGGCAAAAGAGACCGATAGAATAAGTACTCGGCTTACAAAGAATAAGTCCCGAGGTCGATTTGCTCGACTAAAGGCGGTGCTCCAGTATGGCCGCAGTCAAATGACTGAAACAAGTAAAAGAGTAAAAGAGTATATATGTGTGTATGTACGTATACACACATACACATACATACATACATACATGAGTGTGTGCTCGCGTGTAGGTTTTAGGTTGCCATCCTTTCGGGGTCGATAAAATAAGTATCAGTGAAACACTGGGATCGATGTAATCGACTAGTCCCTTACCCTAAAATTTCAGGCCTTGTGCCTATAAAAGAAAAGATTTTTATATACTCAAGAACTCAACGTACCAGCCGGACCGTAAATCGAAACCACGTCCTTACGATCACGAGCGTAGCAACGCTAACTAGTAAACCGCGCGTTTTCACCACACATCACACATAATTAGTCCCCTCCCCTAAAATTTCAGGCCTTGTGTCTATAAAAGAAAATACTCAAGAACTCAACGTACCGGCCGGACCGTAAATCGAAACCACGTCCTTACGATCACGAGCATAGCAACTCTAACTAGTAAACCGCGCGTTTTCACCACACATCACACATAATTAGTCCCCTCCCCTAAAATTTCAGGCCTTGTGTCTATAAAAGAAAATACTCAAGAACTCAACGTACCGGCCCGAATGTAAATCGAAACCACGTCCTTACGATCACGAGCGTAGCAACTCTAACTAGTAAACCGCGCGTTTTCACCGCACATCACACATAATTAGTCCCCTCACCTAAAATTTCAGGCCTTGTGCCTATAAAAAGAAAAGATTTTTAGGCGCAGGAGTGGCTGTGTGGTAAGTAGCTTGCTAACCAACCACATGGTTCCGGGTTCAGTCCCACTGCGTGGCATCTTGGGCAAGTGTCTTCTGCTATAGTCCCGGGCCGACCAATGCCTTGTGAGTGGATTTGGTAGACGGAAACTGACAGAAGCCTGTCGTATATATGTATATATATATAAGTGTGTGTGTATATGTTTGTGTGTCTGCGTTTGTCCCCCTAGCATTGCTCGACAACCGATGCTGGTGTGTTTACGTCCCCGTCACTTAGCGCTTCGGCAAAAGAGACCGATAGAATAAGTACTCTGGCTTACAAAGAATAAGCCCCGGGGTCGATTTGCTCGACTAAAGGCGGTGCTCCAGCATGGCCGCAGTCAAAAACTGAAACAAATAAAAGAGTAAAAGAGAGTAAGAACTCAACGTACCAGCCGGACCGTAAATCGAAACCACGTCCTTACGATCACGAACTCTAACTAATACACCGCGCGTTTTCACCGCACATCACACATAATTAATTATAAGCAACTCTAACCGAGAGATGGAACATGGTTGTAATTACAGCAAAGCTCAATGAGAACAATCTCTGCGGAAACCTCACCTTCTGCTTTTAAATCTACATTTTCTCTCGCCAGGGGTGTATAAATCTGAAGATTGCTTTAGCTTTCGTTGGCTTGAAGTCACGCTAACTGCCAGTTCTACATCGACAGATGATTTATTGCATATATTCGTTCGTTATATAAACAGTCTCGCTGAGTTGAACACGCGTCGTTCTAACCGAACCGAAATTGATGAGAGATAACTCGGTCAACCTCATGCGAATTTCCTTCTGTTATGTTACACCTGTAATCTTTTCGCACGGAGGCTCGTTAACGGCGACAGCGAAACTGTTGTAGAGTAAGAATATATATATTTTCTTTAATAAAGCTCACCCAAACATGGGCATATGTATACATATATACTTACACATCGAACATAGAGACCTATATTGTACAAATATATATATATACACACAAACACACGCATATATATCATATACATACATATACATGCACATGTATATATATATTATATTCTATACATAAAAAAACGTTACAGTATATATGTATATATATATATATATTATATATATAAAACGACATGTATATATGTATATCTATATATATATATATATAGAATATATATATTACGTTAAATTAGAGACAAAACCCACTATTATGCAAATCAAACAAAGAAAGACTTAAGCCAATACATAAAATAATTTATATGAATTAAATTTAACAATTATAAATAACCACTACGATCGTTATAAAATTGGATTCAATCCTAAATCTGATTTTTCCCTGTAAATTTGGATTTATTCCCTAATATATTATTATATATATATATATATATAACTTATAAAATAAGGGCAAAAGAAATATTCTAATGCCAATATGCCGAAAAAAAAAGACAAAATTGTCAATAACCATTTAATTTAGCGTCTCGAAACCATGCCGATAGTAATTTAAAAGTCCGTTATGTTTTGATATGCTGGCTATTGATAAAATTTTTTTTCGAAAAAAATTTTATCCTACATTAGTGATATATATATATTAGATATATATATATATATATATATATATATATATATATATGTGTATATGTGTGTGTGTGTGTGTGTGTGTGTGTGTGTGTGTGTGGGTGTGTGTGTGTGTAGTATGTACGTATGTATGCATGTATGTATGTATATATGTATGTATATATGTGTAGTATATACAAATGCATTGCGTTTTACATACATGTGCATGTAGAGATATGTAGATAGACATTATAAACATACATACTCGTATACACACACATATACATACGTATATACAGCCATATATATATATATATATATATATTTTATTATAGAATCAAATATAAAATATAAAATATAAATTACAAAGTGGGACAAGAACGCAAAAACACACAAAGAGACGACACAAAGAAAAACAAACGGGTCACTCGAAGCCTCTAATCTTCAGTGGGAACCGGATCATCTTAGCAATTTCAGCTGTTATATATACACATATATATATACACACATACATGTAGAGATATGCATAAATATTTATATATGCATATATAAGTACATATATACATGTACACGTGTATATATTACCTACATGTGCACTTGCATACATGCATACATGCATACATACATGTATATATGTCTAACGGGTATAGCAAATGATTCGGATTTTTGACTTGAGGTTGTGTTAAGACTGAAACAATTACATAGGAAGTCATCTCAGCCAATGAAAAACACACAATAAACGCTTTAGAAAAAACATATTGAGTACTGTTTTAATTTACTTCATGAGATGTTCATATTTCTGCCACGGAGGTGCAACCAGGTCGCTAATACAAGAAACACTGAAACTGATTAAAATTTAGTTGAGGATCTGTTCTTAAAGACTACGAAGTTTTTTTCTTTTTATTTCTTCATAGGCGCAGGAGTGGCTGTGTGGTAAGTAGCTTGCTTACCAACCTCATGGTCCTGGTTCAGTCCCACTGCGTGGCATCTTAGGCAAGTGTCTTCTACTATAGCCTCGAGCCGACCAATGCCTTGTGAGTGGATTTGGTAGACGGAAACTGAAAGAAGCCCGCTGTGTGGTAAGTAGCTTGCTTACCAACCACATGGTTCCGGGTTCAGTCCCACTGCGTGGCATCTTGGGCAAGTGTCTTCTACTATAGCCTTGAGCGACCAATGCCTATGAGTGGATTTGGTAGACGGAACTGAAAGAACCTGTCGTAATATATGATATATATATATATTATATATATATAATATATATATAAAAGTAAAAATATGACAAACTGGAACAAGAACGTGAAAATTTAGAAGACGACACAAAAAACACGAAGCCCTCAATCATCAGTCAGGAACCGGATCATCTTCGCAATTTCGGCTGGTGTGTATATGTTTGTGTGTCTGTGTTTGTCCCCCTAGCATTGCTTGACAACCGATGCTGGTGTGTTTACGTCCTCGTCACTTAGCGGTTCGGCAAAAGAGACCGATAGAATAAGTGCTGGGCTTACAAAGAATAAGTCCCGGGGTCGATTTGCTCGACTAAATGTGGTGCTCCAGCATGGCCGCAGTCAAATAACTGAAACAAGTAAAAAAAAAGAAAGTAACAGAGATTCGACGCCTTGTCATCTATC
>NW_021825328.1:7500-12500 GCF_006345805.1 Octopus sinensis | reverse complement strand
TGCTTCATTTATATATTTATTATCATTATTATCAATATTATTATTATTATTGTTATTGTTGTTGTTGTTGTTGTTGTTGTTTTTGTTGTTGTTGTTGTTGTTGTTGTGGTTCTTGTTGTTGCTGTTGTTGTTGTTGTTACTATGGCGGCGAGCTGGCAGAATCGTTAGCGCGCCAGACGAAATGCTTAGCAGTATTTCGTCTGCCGCTACGTTCTGAGTTCAAATTCCGCCGAGGTCATCTTTGCCTTTCATCCTTTTGGGGTCGATTAAATAAGTACCAGTTACGCACTGGGGTCGATGTAATCGACTTAACCCGTCTGTCTGTCCTTGTTTGTCCTCTCTGTGTTTAGCCTCTTGTGGGTAGTAAAGAAATAGGTATTTAGTCTGTCTTTATGTTCTGAGTTCAAATTCCCCCCGAGGTCGACTTCGCCTTTCATCCTTTCGGGGTGGATAAAATAAATACCAGTTATACACTGGTTCGATGTAATCGACTTGATACCTTTTTGTATTAAACCATGTCGTTTTGATGAAACAATACATAAAAAAATTTCGTAAAACTTCTGCGATTTTTTCATTCGTTTCGTTAATGCAATAAGTTTGTTGTGTTCAATAAAAAAAAAATTACTTTAAGTTGCGAGTTCAAATCCTATTGTGATTGACTTTAACTGTCATAATTTCGCTTTCGATAAAATATGAACCTGTTGAGTACTGAGGTCGACGTTATTGACTTACCCCTCCCCCAAAATTGCTGGCCTTGTGTCAAAATTTGAAACCAAGTTATGTTTCTTACTAGTAAAGTGCCGAGCTGGCAGAGTCGTTACTGCATCGGACAAAATGCTTACCGGTACTTACTGTAAATCACATCCTATGTTTTATATAAGAAAAAAATATATATACAGCTTTGTCTAAAAAGACGGGATGGTCATCACTGGAGTGTCTTTGATTGATAGTTGATAGGTCTGTTCAGTGAGACACAAACCGGAACGACATCAGTTCACACACACACACACACACATGTATATATATGAATACATACATACATTCATATACGTGCACGCACATACACACATACACACACATTACTTGTATATAAGCATATATATGCATATATACACATTTATATACTTGTATATACATATATATATGTGTGTATGTGTATGTGTGTGTGGGGGAGAGGCACAGGCGTGGCCGTGTGGTAAGAAACTTGCTTCCATACCACATGATTCCGAGTTCAGTCCCACTACATGGCACCTTGTGCAAGTGTTTTCTACTATAGCCTTAGGCCGACCAGAGCCTTGTGAGTGGATTAAGTAGACGGAAACTGAAAGAAGCCCATCGTATATATACATATATACATATACATACATACATACATACATACATATATATATATATATATATATGTGTGTGTGTGTGTGTATGTGTGTGTGTGTGTGTGTGCGTGTGTATGTCTGTGCGTCTGTGTTTGTCCACCCAACATCGCTTGACAAACCTTGCTGGTACGTTTACGTTTTCGTAACATTGCGGGTCGACAAAACAGACCGATAGAATAAGTACTAGGTACTAGGCTTGCAAAGAATAAGTCCTGTGATCGATTTTTTTCGAATAAAGGCAGTGCTCCAGCATGGCTGCATGCAATAAAAATTACTGAAACCGGTAAAAGAATAAAAATATAATAGAATATATATATATATATATATATATATATATATATATATACATACATACATACATACATACATACATACATACATACATACAGATATACAGACATACAGACACACACATAAGGTAAATTGTTTAATACGCAAAATCACTTTCGTACACACACGAATGCTGCCACATAACGCGTAATGCGCATAATCCTACACACATATGATACAAATTTACATACGCACACACACACACATACACACACATATATACACACATCAAATCGCCATTACATCCCTACCATCCAACCACCCCACCACATCCACGCTCGCCTAACTTTCTACTTCCTCTCTTAAAAACACTACTTAAGAGACGACATTGTTAACACATAAGATGGCGACTAAGAAACAAAAAATTAAAAACTGAAAAAAAAATAAACAAACACTAAAAAATCCTCTCGAACAACAACAACAACAACAACAACATTATCAATCAATCTGAAGCGCCAACAATAGCGCCATCACCAACGCCACTGCCGCCGCGACCACCACCACCACCGCTACCATCATCACCATCGCCGCCATCGATTTCTTCGCATCTTTTACAAACATTAAAAATATTATCATCTTAACATCAACATCCACTTCACCACAACAACCACCACCACCACCACTACTACTACTACTACTACTACTACTACTACTACTACTACTACTACACCTAACCTACCGCTACTGCTGCTACTGCTACCACTGCTGCTGCAACTACTACTACTACTACTACTACTACTACTACTACCGCTGCTGCTACTACTACTACTATACTAACTGCTACTACTACTACTACTACTATACTACTACTACTACTACTACTACACCTACCGCTGCTGCTGCTACTGCTACCGCTACCACTGCTTCTACTACTGCTACTACTACTACTACTACTACATTACTATGACCTACCAGAAATCATCCTCATCCCCATCATAACAACATCCACAACAACGACTAATTACATCACGACGACGACGACGACGACGATGATGATATCGATGATGATGATGATGATGACGATAGTGATGATGATGCTGGTGACGATGGCAATGGTAACGATAGAAGAAGAAAAAAAGGAAAAATAAACCATATTTTCTCAAAACAACTTATCCGACCGTCCCAGTGGCCTCCCCTTTCAGAAACACTGATTTAACCTAAATTTGAGACACCAGCAAAAGAAGAAATAAAGATAGACTTTTTTTTTCTATTCCAAGGAAAAACGATTTTATTCACTTTATCGATCACATTCTCACCTGGAATTGATTTTTGTAATTTTTTCAAGTACCTTTCGAGCGTGGTCGATGCCAGTACCCCGTGATTGGCCACCGTGCCGGTGGCACGTAAAAGCACTCACTACACTCTCGGAGTGGTTGGCATTAGGAAGGGCATCCAGCTGTAGAAACTCTGCCAGATCAGATTGGAGCCTGGTGTAGCCATCTGGTTTGCCAGTCCCCAGCCAAACTGTCCAACCCATGCCAGCATGGAAAGCGGACGTTAAACGATGATGATGTCAATGATGATGACGATGATGATGATGATGATGATGATGATGGTGGTGGTAGTGGTGGTGATATATATAGGTATAACACACACACACACACATACACACACACATACACACACACACACATACGCACACACACATACACACATATCTGGTAATTTCTGGTACCAGCATTATCAAATAAATCCGCCTAAGTTGAATCAGGAGAAGATACTTCGTACTTGCATCAAGTCCTATAAACTGCAATAATGAATTTAGACCGAACAATGATATTTTGAAAGTATTTAATACGCACGTTTCAGAACTTGCTTAATATATAATAAAAAATACGTCTCCCTACGCAATAACTTCGTCAGTTAATACATTAAGGTTTTGCGCAAGATGTATTTCCTAAAATATATATATTACGCAAGATCTGAAACATGTATTTAAATGCTTTCAAAATATCGTTATTTGGTTTGACTTCGTTATTACAATTTTTATACATACATACATGCATATATGTATGTCCACACACATATATATTTATATATCTGTATGTATATATAATTGTTTCTTTCTCTCTCTTTATATGTATACACACACACACCACACACACATATATATATATATACATATTTATATACAATATATATAGATATATATATATGCACATATATATACATACATACATATACATATATATATTTGAATATATGCATACACATGTGTATATATATATATATATATACATACATAGATACATACATACATACATACATACATACAATATATACATATGTGTACGTACATATTTTTATGCTTTTCATTCATTTATTTCTATGTTAATGTACATACACACGAAACATATATATGCAGAAAGAAAGAATGAAAGAGAGAGAGAGGAGAGAGAGAGAGAAAAGGAGAGAAAGAGAGAGAGATGTTTACGTACTTACATATACTGCACGCACGCACATCAGGAAAAGAATGAATGAAGAGAGGTGAAGGAAGGCATAGAATAGAAGAGCCATTCTGAGATAAACAGAGAGAAAGAGGGAGAGAGGCAGAGACGGAGAAATAGCGAGATAGGGTGAGGCAGAGAAAGAGAGGAGGGCAGAAAGAGATAGAGACAGAGAGATAGAGAGACAGAGACAAAGACAGAATGTGAATGGTTAAAATGGGAGCAGGTAATTTGAAAATATGTCAACGTAAAGCTTGAGTCAGAAACCGTCAGAGAATGAAAGACACAATGTATTGGATGAAAAACAGAAAGAACACAAGAACATAAATGAATGGGAGGGAAGGAATATACGGAGTAAATAAATTAAAGATTTTTTTTTTTTTATGAAGGACGGAAGCAAATTTATAAAACAAAACTAAAAGGGAGAAATCATCAAAAGACTGGCAAGGAACTAACTAGCCACAACAACAGGCGAAACGTCCAATCAGGAAAGCAAACGACCGCGAATAGCATGCTGAAAAAACAAAGCAGGAACTTATGGAAAAATCAATGTCACTTTGCCAAAGACAAAATGGTTGTCTTCCAGTTTACAAAGAAAAAGAAAATAACAACACGTACACGCACATAGACACGCACATAGACACGCACATAGACATAGACACGCACATAGACATAGACACGCACATAGACATAGACACGCACGCACGTACACATATGACATGGTAATGGTGAGGAGGAGGAGGAGGAGGAGGAGTGGGATGCTGAGGAAGAAGATGATGTTGATGATGAAGGTAAAGATAATGAAGATGATGCTACTGCTGCTGACGATGTTGCTAATAAAGTAGATAAT
>NW_021825327.1:5000-7500 GCF_006345805.1 Octopus sinensis | reverse complement strand
AGCGAAACCAAGCAAAGAGCATGTTTAATTCATTTTACTATACGAGTGTCATCCGAGATGTGAGGCAAACAAAGCAGCTAAAAATAATCTAAAAGTTTACGTTCAAAATGTCGTGAATGAAGGAACTTGCCGAAATTGGTTCGAAAACTTAAGACGCACCAATTTCAGTTTGCTTGATGAAGCTTGGCGCTGATATTTCCTGATTGAATGATGTGATTGCAAAAATACAAGCGGTAAAACTTGGAAGGGATTCAGCTGCGGAGAATGAAAGAGCTTTTCATAGAATTTAGAGTTAGGATTATGATCATTCATAGGAATTGGTTAAAGCGTGGATGAAATTAAAATTGGGAAAATAGATTTCCTATGGTCTTTCATCAACAAATCTTCAAAAAACCATTTGGCTCCTGTGAATTGCTTCAGCTGTGATGATACTGGTCATCGTCGACAACGATGGAAGAACTTTTTATTCATTCATTCAATCATTCACACTTAAGATCTAAGCACGATTCTAAAACAAAATCTTAAATGGAGATGGGAAATTGGATTCTTTGCGGCAATATCAAGCAGAGGGTGGCTAAACCGGAATCAAAATCCTGTGGCACATCCATGAGATGGACTTCACACAGACAAAATTTCATTGAGTGTTTGTTGGATTATGTAAGGAGTTATACATAAGGAGTTTATACGGAGCAATCAAACAACCAGGTATGCTGCCAGTTGTCAATAGCCTCACTGCTTGAAACTAATGCGGGAAAAAATCATGTAATAAACCGCAGGCTATCCTGTTTAATCAAGCTATAGCTCAACTCTCAGATCTCTAATCACTAACATGTTCTGGAATAATTCGTATCAAAAAATATACTACACCTTCCCAAATCTCCAAAAATTGTTCCACCAGATTTCATTTAGTGAGATTTTTGCATAACAATTTAGACTAGTATATTACGGCTAGTCCATTCCGTAAAATCTAATAATATATTTTTTAATATTTTAATATATCAGCTATAAATGGTTGACCGTTAGTAAGGAGAGACACACAAATAAGAAAGAAAAGGACCACTGATGCGGTCACAGGAGTGTGACGAAAGAACTCTGGCCGAAATAAGATTAAGATTAATGTAAAAAACAAATACAGGTGAAGCAAATTAACACCAAATATATAGTGCGTCTGTTTTTATTGGCTAAACTGGCAACATGACCATTCCTAAATACAACAATATCTGTTTCAACACACGACTTCACATCAAGAGTCTTGCAAAACAAATATAGAAACGATATTTATGTAATTGTGAAAGTAAGACATTTTTCATAAAACGACCATCGAGAAATTATTTATTTTCTATATTTTCCTTTTAGAGTATAGCATAAAATAAATGAAAATTTGGAATGTAATTGAGCTCTGAAATATCTGTCTCGTGCGCTTTTTTCTATATACCTATGTGTCTGTGTGTGTGTGCGTGCGAGTGCGCGCACGTGGAAGTGAAGAAATTTACTTTTAGTGGTAGAAATCTAAGGTGTTAATGCTATAAATAATACCGTGTACAATTATGTAAATATACACACATATATATATATATATATACATACATATATAATGTATAATATATACATATATATATAGTTATATATAATATATATATATATATATATATATATATATATATATATATACATATATTCAAGTGAATACGGTACTTAACTTAGATGCACCAGAATTCGTTATGGTATTAACCATAAAATAATGTGGGGTGATTATAACCACGAAAAAAGCAACAAGAATGGATTAGTAGTTTAGTACACTTGTTTCGTACTAAGAACATTTTCATTTGAAGCTGCAAATATTGCAGCAAATATAATGTCCAGTATTCATCAGCTAAATCAAATATATGTTTTCCAGACGTCCTAGAGGGTTTGATTATCCTCATGATGTATTAGGAGTGAGTTCTATGAAATTTACAGTCAAATTATAAGCAGACTTAAAATGCTTTCTAATGATGCACAGCTTCATAAAAAGTTTTTAAAAAGATTGTTAACTTCCCAGAGAAGGTGAATCCATCCATAAAAATGTAGGTATAATTTCCGGAGACATGAGGAAAGCTGCTGGTCACACGCCGGTTCATTTCACAACTAAGTTGTTGCAAACAGAATTTGGCTGTAGTAGCAAGCCCAAATAAAGAACATAATGGGAGGAAGGGAGTAGAGGAGTAAGAAGACAATTGTATTTGCTGCAATATTTGCAGCTTCAAATAAAAATGCTCTTAGTATGAAACAATTTTACTAAACTACTAATCCATTCTTGTTACTTTCCTCTTGGTTTATAGATATATATATATATATATATATATATATATAGATATATATATATCTATATAGATATATATATATATATATATATAATATATATATATATATATATACATATATATATAATATGCATACATACATATAATATATATATGTATGTATACGTGTGTGTCTGTGCACACACACACAAGCATAA
>NW_021825326.1:0-15947 GCF_006345805.1 Octopus sinensis | reverse complement strand
GCCCATGAGACAAACAGACAGATCATACAGTATTATTACCCAAATATTTTTGCTCGTTATATTCTGTCTACACATATGGCATCGTTTAGGTATCTTTGGGGGACAGCATTTCTTACACAGCGAAAGATGTTTACATGGAAAGAACGTCTCTGTGGCCACTTCGTCTTCACAAAACACACATCTGAGGAACAAAAACATGAACACATCCCATTAATAACATTCATTTATAACAAATATTACATTGTGTGCGTATTTACAGTAGAGAATATTATGAGACACCACAATTAAGCAATTACATATGGGCGAATTTGTGTGTATATAAATGCAGACACACAAACACACACACACACACAAAAATTATCTACGTGTGTTGATTGCATCAAAGCCCAGACTTGTTAGATTAAGCCTTTTACTGAGGCATGTGCATACTGTTTAGACTCTGATAACATTAAGTGTGAAAACCAAATTGCTTCTCGAACCCATCTTGTTTTAACACCCAATAGGCACCTGAAGTTACGTTTTATAATTACTTTGTCTCATGACTCAACACCAAATGGAAAACGTCCAAGAAACTAAACAAAACAATATATCCTTCACTATGAATCATGACAGGCTTAAATCTGGATACAAATAATTGCTTTTTAAATGCCCATATTTTATGTATCAAGATGCACCATTTTGATTCTTTGATTACAGTTAAACCTATTCCTTACTGTGCAATGGTGATTTAGTATGGCAAGCTGTATTTTGTTACACAAAGACATCAAATTGCTTCGGGGTTGGTGTGATGGTCTATGTCCGTTCAAGATTCGAACTGTCGCAATATATACATTTTGCAACATATAAGCACATTAACACTTCTGCTTGGAGCTCTTCCTCATCTTCCAAACTACAACTAACACAAACACTTTTTCCACATCCTTAGAAATGCATTCATGATAACAATCTCCAATCTTTTCATACATGTGGCTTCAATTACTGAAGGATTGACTGGGATGCCTTTCACTGTCCCTAAATACAACTTCTTTCGTTTTGTGTTGGATTCAAACTAGTCCCATGTAGTCATCTCTCCCACAAGAGATAACAAACTTTGGATCTGCTATTGACCACTGCTTCTGAAATTATCAGCCACCCTACCAAGATACACTTAACTCGCTCTAATCATTCTCTAACCTTGTCAATATTGTTGTTAATGGAAAGAAAGAAAAAACAACCAACATCTTCCAAACTTTTACTTGGTTTTACTGGACAATGCTTACCAGAACTCCTGTTCTACTGAGTTGCAGTGTTCTGACTGACCTCACGTTTATGATTCTGGAGAGATCTCACAGCAAATATTTAATCCGATGTGAGTCATATGCAAAGCATCGGAGTGCCACATAAATATGTCCAAGTGCTCAAAAGCGGAATATGACAGACCGTAGCAGCAGTCCACTGTGAGGAAAGATCAACAAACTGTTGAATGTGAATACGGATTACATAGAAATGAGAATTTTAAAATATACAACAGAGCATCCAACAACACGAAAAAAGGTGATTAAAATGGCTGCATTTGATTCGGACCAACACAGAGGGAAAAACCTGGATAGATTCCGGAAGTTCATATATTGAAAACCGGACACTTCAATCTCTTCAAAGTCAATCCCCAAGTCAGATTGTGAACCAACCGTTTAATGCAATGCTGGTATTTTTACCGTTGAAAATCTAAATGTACGATCTTCACTGCTATGGAGACTAAATTCCATCACATCTTTTGAATTTATTCCTGCAACAACTCTTAAAGCATTTGTGCAATTATTATATTTCCTCTTGTTTTGATGGTATTATTTATCCCAAATTGGCATCCTCTTTCTACTACACCAGGTTTTTTAGCCTATTCCAATTCAGCTTTACTAACTGTTACTCTGAATCAGAAGAACGTTGCTACTTTAATGCCCCTGTTTAAAAGGAGTGACCTTTCATCAAATGCTAATTACCGTCCAGTCAGTCTCACCATCAACTGCTAATTATCATCCAGTCAGTCCTTAGTCAGAAAGAATTCCTGGAACATTTGAAACTCTCAAAACTTGATTCATCCCTCATAATTTGTATTTACCTTTAAATTTAGTTACTTTGGCAACACATGGAACCTCTTGAAGACCTCATCTAAATCAAAAATAGGGTCTCATGGGCAGATGTTATCTATCCCTAATTCAAACTTTTAATTCTATTACCACACAAAAGAAATACGGTGAAGCTGTCTGCAATGGCATGAGTTCTAATTTTGTCAGTTCCTTCATTCTCAGGTGAGAGGAAGTTGTTACAGAACTAAGATAACATTCTGCACCCTATACAATCACATCTGAAGATCTGCATGGAACTATTCTTGGTATCCTGTTACTTCTTATACATATAAAACTACATTGAAAACCCCACAGAATCTGCTACACCTGACGCAATTTCATTGGTGTATTTAAAGGAATCATTGATCGACCAGTTTTTGACAAATTGTTCGCTCAAAATGTTCCTTCAAAACATGAAGCATGAAATAAACTGATATCCCTTGTTAGCTATCAGGACACTGCATTCTTCAAAACTTCCATATTTCCTGAAATTCCCTAACACTCTTTCCTGATGTACCTATGTCTTCTTTCTTTGATATAACTCTTTTACTGTTTCCCCCTTTCGGGTTGTTTTATTATATGTATCGTGCATCTACTTCTTCTAGCTTCCATTGCTGCCTGCCTTCTTTGACTAATTGCAGTTTTCTGTCCCCTATTTCGCCCCTTACAGTAACTTCAGCTGCGCTCTATAACATTATATTATTATTAAAACATTCACATAAACGATCATTTGTAAAAGTAGAGAAAATCTTCTGAGGCTTGTCAATTGAAAGAAACAATCTATATTTATGCAGACCAAAAATCATATCATCTGAACAATAGCGCAGGAGTAGATGTGGAAGTAGCTTGCTTACCAACCACATGGTTCTGGTTCAGTCCCACTGCATGGCACTTTGGGCAAGTGACTTCTACTATAGCTTTGGACTGACCAATGCTTTTGAGTGGATTGGTAGAGGGAGAACTGAAAGAAGCCCGTCGCATATATATATATATATATAATATTATAATATATATATATATATGTATGTGTGTTGTGTTTGGTGTTTGTGTGTATATTTGTCTGTCTGTGTTTGTCCCTCCACCATCGCTTCACACACCAATGTTGGTGTGTTTACGTTCCCGTAATCTAGCGTTTCGGCAAATAAGTACTAGGCTTACAAAGAATAAGATCTGGGGTCGAATTGTTTGACTAAAGGCAGTGCTCCAGCATGGCCGCAGTCAAATGACTGAAACAAGTACAAGAGTAATATTTGAATTTCAACAGACAAAGAAAGTTTTGTAAATTCACTGAGGGGGAAATGTGTCTGCTTCTTAAGTAGCAAATACAGAGAGATGTATGGCAAAGAAATTGCCAAACCTTATAAAATACGGGTGAAAGACGACTAAAACACTAGTAATGGTATATGTGTTACTTGAATTATTTACGTTTCCTGGCAGCTTTTTTTTCTATGAAGATATGTGGCAATATTCCATCAATATTTGCAGAAATATAATATATACACTGTTGGTGTGTTGTTTGTAGGTTATTTTTCTATGAAATCATTCTAATATTGACTGATTCGGACATAGAGAGTGAGAAAAAGATGTTGGTAGACAGATAAATTCCACTTAATTCTAAGTAACAGTTTCAAAATGGAATTCATTCACTTCATTATTTAGATCTATATTTTCCTATTGATCACAAATCTTTAAAATAGGGAACGAAGAGGGTAGTGGTGATGGACAGTGAAGTATAACTGGCAACACTACGAATCATGTGAATATCAAAATCATTTTCTTTCTTTGATCTCCTGACAACTGCATATTGTTTATTGTGTGGCCTTTGTCAAAAACACTAGCGACAGTATAATGTATTGGTAGAATTAAAACGAAATACATATAAATATGATTATATACAAAATAGAATGTACCGGTTTAACTGTTCATTGCCAGGAAATACTTACTGTGGTGGTAAACATGCTCTAATTTTTTTCTCAAATTTGGGTCCTTAATGAGGTCCAATGGTGTGTTATTGTTGTTGTTTTTATGGTGAAAGTCCGCTCCCTGACTGGCGAGATATCTCGCAACCACTACACCAGAGAGCATTTCCTTCTTTTTCAGGTTAAGGGCAGTGCAGCACTACAAATGATGAAATATAAAATGATGACAATATTACATAAATATTCAAAACAAATGCCCCTAATTACACAAAAGTTCATCTAAATTTACTCATAGGTTGTTTATCCACCAATTAAAGCAATTACAAAGTATTGAGTTCCTACATAATCTTTATTGAGTCCATTTCCCATTTTCATGTTTTTTACTTTATTTTCAACACTGAGACACCCTCTAAATATATTGTCATTACATTGAGCAGGACACCGTATTGATTAACATCAAGCTTATTGTTAATTAATGAGTAAATATTTACTTGTCAATCACAAATATCACAATATATTCAATAGAAAAATCAAATATAGGAGAACAAACCAACAAGAACCTATCTATATAATTGGCTTGATAAGGCGAGCATGTGGCCATAAGAAAGAGTATTGTATATATAAATATAACACAACATGAGAAGAAAGAACATAAGTTATATCAGAAACAAAACACCTATAACATAACAAAGTCAATACCACACAGACATGACCAAACATATCAATAATGTTTCCATAATTAAGCAAGAAGCATCTTTGAATGATGACGGTAAAGTAAGGAAGCAGGAATTAGTGTCAAGTCAGAAGTAATGGAGGAGTATTTTTAATCACGGACAAGTGAATTTTGGAAGAGGCGACTTGCAAGTCTACCAGATAGATGGAAGAGCATTGTAGACAATGAAGGAGAATATGTTTTAGATTAACAGAAAAAAGTACTTTGTTTATCTTAATTTTGAAAAATATAAGACTTATAAAAAACTGCTTCATTTATGAGATGACAGCAAAAAGTCCAGAAGTATTGACGTCCATACTGTTGATGACATCAGATAGCCGAATACAGTGAACGGGCTTTAAACAGCATTTTACAAGATATATACTCAAACTCAAAATCATTACTTGTGTGTGTTTGTCTGTGTGAGTGTGTGTGTGTGTGTGTGCGTGTGCGTGTGTGTGTGTGTGTGTGTGTGTGTGTGTGTGCCTAAGTACAGAACTTAAATACTGGAAAACTCACTAAGGACCATGCTTTATTGTATTCATTCTCTAGTGTCTTAACATTGAACAATGTTATGACATGTCCACAAGAAGTCAGTGGATTCATGTCGTGTACAAGAAGTAGGATAGAGAGCAGTTTCACTCAGAATTTTCATAGATGGACTGGATGTATTTACCATGGCACCAGCACTATAAGCTCAGACATCTCTTCTATCCTGCATCATTGTTAATTGAGAATAATATCTCCTCTATTAAATAGGCCACTTCTCCGTCACATTGTGATGGCTGTGTTTATATGGCCAACAACCGAGATGGGTCACCTCTCGACCGTGGTGAGACGACCTTTGGAGTGAAAGGAGATGGAATATTGTTTGTTACATAATATCACTCGGTCATAAGGGGAGACTGGGTCACGGAATGGTAATGGAGGATGGGGTTGATAGGGGAGAATTGATACATGACAACCAAAGCTTGTCTGTCTGTCTGTCTCTGTCTCACACTCACACAAAGGCTCACAAATGCACAAAATCACACAGACACAGACACACACAGACACACACAGACACACACACACAGACACACACGCATGTATATACACAAACAATTTAAAAACTTACTTCGTTTAGTAAATCCAAGGGTGCACCCTCGGAATTAAACTTTTCTGTTGCTATGGCTAGGTGCAAACAGCTGTTACCTTCACCATCAACAGCATTTATGCTTGCACCCAGGGCTATTAACAGGTGTGTAATTCCCAGGTGACCCCGGGAAACGGCTTCAAGCAATGGTGTCATTCTCTGATGTTCGGAATATCGAACTGAACTGAACCCTTTGTGGAGGTAAAAATAGAAAATGAAAATTTACATGAAAATCAGATGGATATCAATGTGTCATTATTGTCTTCTACTGTATACTTGATCAAACTGATCATGTACATTTGATGTTTGTCCGTAAAATCAACCTTCGTAAGATCCTCTAGATGTTGCTATGAGAATGTGTTCTAGACAGGATAAAGATGTCCTAAATAGATTCTTTCAGCTTAATCACCTTTTTCCTAACTTTAGTAAGTTTTTGGGGAGCTGAACACGATTGAACACATGATTAACGATCAAGACTAGTAAGAAGAATTTAAATTTCTAAAGTATACTTTTGATGTTGCTATAATTAATAAGAGGTTCATAAAACTTTTGAGGTGGTTAGTGTCCACCACCATGAAATTAATGCGTGTGCACACCACACATACACCAGAGACACACTCAATATAAATATAAATATATATATATATATATAAATATATATATATTATAGATATATATAGGATATATATATATATATATAGGGAGAGAAGAGAGAGATTTATATACATTACTGTTGGATATATAAATATATATGTTGAATGAGGAATATGTAAAATGAAGTTCACGAGAACTTTATCCATCACAACCATTGGTTGACCCGTGTTGCATCGATTCTTGCGGGTGGAGAGTTCTCGGTATCGCTTGGTATGTTGTTGTTGTCAGTAGGTTCTTGGATTATAGCATTATAGCCAACAACCTCCTGCAATATCATGCCAAGCGAAACCGAGAATATTTAGTGAGGTTTCTTCTGTAAAACAAGACCCAGATGAGATGCATCTGCACCGGAGGATGCAAACACATCCAATTGTACAGTATCCACCCACAAGGGTCCGATGCAAAATGGGTCAATACTCCATTTCCCAATCCCTCATTTGTACTAAAAACCCTGTGAAATTTCTGAGGTAGACTAAGTGACATTATATATCACTACGTGTGGTGTGTGTGTGCGCAGACATACATTCATACATACATACATACATACATACATACATACATACATACATACAACACACACACACATAATACACACTACATACATACATACATAGAGAAACTGTGCATATTTAGCTGTCCAGCGGATGTTGACGTAAGTGAAAAATAGAATATCTGGAAATAAACTGAATAACTGACATATCTATGTATATATATGTTTTGATTGTAGAAAAGATAAATCCGGAGAAGAAGCCACACTCTAAGATGTAGAGCAGCGTATATTTTAAAACTGGGGAAGGCCGGTTCCGGCATTACCCTTGTTTTCCGGTCCAAAAGGATTTAGCTTGCCTAGGACCTCTTCCAAATATGGAGGGTGGAAAAGCCCTTCACCTCATACACCTAATCACGTCCAATAGCTTTTCCAGCTGCATACGGGTGTATAGTTCGTTGGATGACGTTGGGATGTTATTGCTGGGTGTCCGAGGTCAAATTCTTTCATATTTATGGAGACCCGTGGTTTCAGTGAATATGTAGAAACGCTTCAATGGTGAGCTATTTAACAGAAACCACATGGTCACTGGGATAATCTCTTGCCAGGGAGCTGAAAGGATCGTTTGCAGAACACGTAAATCCCAGGCTTTTCCCCATCCATATTTTGAAGAGGTCTTAGGCTAACAGGGTCTTACGAAACCGTACAAGCTAAAACCTTTATGAATGGGAAACCCAGAGTAATCCCATAAACCACCCCCAATTTTAATATACATACATATATATGTATAAGTATATATATATAAGTATATATGCATGTAATGTATTATGACTGATTCCTTTTTGATATCTTACTAAATCTCCTTCTCTCTTCCATAAAAAACTGTTTTGTAAATTATTGTCTTCCATACATTAATATTTTGAAACAAAATTCTGTTCTTGTATATTATATGCATTGAGAATGGATGTAAACATATCTTCTATGAACTGAGTGCTTGTTATTTTATACCTGTTTTTACTTGTAAATTGTACGATGGGCACTGGTATGATTTATAACCTATACACTAATGCAGACATGTAAAGAATTTATCATCCACAAAAATTTCTGTGAAACGAATGTAACTGGTGACAGAAATATATTCATTTTATAATTTCTTACTTTATATGTATATATACGTGTGTGTGTATAAATATATACATATTCCTACGCATACACACACACACACCCATATATATATATCTGCATATATATATATATATGTGTATGTATGTATATATCAATACATATATATACGCACAGACACACACAGACATCTTTGTGTGTGTATGTATGTATATATATAGAGTATTCATCTTGTATGTTGTGCGTATACGCTTGTGTGTGTGGTGTGTGAGTGTCTTTTAGTCTTGACATCTGTGTGATTGATAGTTGTAAATGAGTGCCACGGTCATATAAGCAGTGTCTCTTTTTCCACATTTCCACCTGCAGGACATGTTTAGTTTCTTGGCAAATGTTAGCTTCCTTGAAAAGAAGAGGAGAAGGTTGGCGATAGGAGAGCATCCAGCTGCGGAAAATCTCCCCAGAAAATCTATCTGAGCCAAGCAAGTATGACGATTTTGATGATCTGTATATATATACATATATATATAATCTATATATATATATATATTACTAATATATATATATATTTATATATATATATACATACATACATATGTATATATATATATATATATATACATATGTATGTATGTTAATATATATAAAATATATAGTTCGATTGATAGATAGATAGACAGATAGACAAGAGAGAGCTAGAGAGACAGACAGACAGGCAGACAGCTAGACAGACAGGCAGACAGCCAGACAGCCAGACAGAGAGACAGACAGACAGATAGATAGATAGATAGATAGAAAGAAAGAAATAGCTAGACACACACATCCATATATACATGGTTGTAGTGTAAGAAGCTTTTTTCCCCAACAATACACTCTTCCACGTGAATCCCTCTACATGGAAACTCAGGCAAGTATATTCTACCCTTACCTAGGGCTGAACAAAATCTTGTTAGATGGATTTGGTAAATGAAAACTGAAAGAAGCTTCATAACAGGAGTGTGTCTATGTGTGTGCCTATGATGTGTGTGTGTGTGAGTTAGTGTTTGCATTTGTGGTGTGTTGTGTAGCGGTTCGGAAAAGAGGTGAGAGGATAAGTGATATGCTTAAAATAAAAAAAAGTACTGGGATCGATGTATTTGGCCTAAAAATTCGATGATGCCCCAGCATGGCCGCAGGCAAATGTCTAAAACAATTCATTTATATATATATATAAATATACATGATGTCTATTATATTTTGGTTCATCTCATAATGACCTTGTTTCATTTAAGATATTATTAAAGATATTATTATCAATGATGGTGGTCAGTTGGACTGTCAACACCGCTAATATCAACATCAACATGATCAATATACATTCCTCCACAAACACAAGGCTTTTGTAGTACATGTGATTAAATCCAGCCCCATTATTTTACTGGTACATTGGTAATATTTATATTATACAGATCAATAAAATGCTGGAGAGTGTATATAATATATATTTATTAACTAACCTGCTTCAGCATCGCACACACCACTTTATATTTTCGCCTGAAAGTAATGGATAAGTAAAGAAAAACATGAAAAGAACAAACATCACACAGCTTGAGATAATAGTTATTAGGTCATTAAAGAAAACAAATGTAATTAGGTCACAATAACTTAATTACAGCAATTATTACACACATACTCACACATATATTTATTCAATACACACTCTACACAATAGAACAATGATATATACACACCTGAGTAAACCCAGAAATGTAAAGACAGGAAAAATACTGCTGAAGAATTCTCACAGCTCATTAAACATGAAATTTAGGAAGGAAAGAAGGGCTACAGTAATCCTATGAACCAAAGTACATGACTGGTATTGTATTTTATCAACCTTGCAAAGATGGAAGAAGTTGACCTTGGCAGGATTTGAACTCTGAACGTAAAGAGTCGTAAATAAAATAACACAATTTATTTTCTTCAAAAGTAATAAGAAACAAGAACAGGAGAAAAGAAGGAAGACAGTTTATTAAAGGAACCCCTGGGTATTACTGGTACAGATTATATTGACCCCAGAGTGATAGTAAATATTCTGGTAGGATTTGAACATGGAACATAAAAGAGACAAATGTAAATACTGTAAGGGGATGATTCTGTATTTAGCCCAGGGTCGGAGTAAATAGGGAAACTACAAAGGAGAGAGAGTGAGGAAGAAAGAGAGAAAGAGAAAGTAGTTATAGATGGGATGAAAAGAAGAAGAGAGAGGATTTGAACCTGTGACGTTGAGGAAATGGAGAACACGAGTTGAAGCAAAGTGCCCAGTCAGGCAACAACATAACAATTGTGGTGATGATTAATTAATGAAGTAGATTACAGTGTTATTTCAGTGCGAAAGAGAGAAGAAAGACAATGACCCCATGGTGGGATTATGACATGAATGACTGAATGAAAAAGAAACAAACATTATTGAAAACATAAAAGAAACAGATTTGGATATTCCAGATCCAATGGGGACTTACTTCCGAACTGCCTTATGCAGTGGTGTGTCACCTTTGTTGTTCACAACATTGGCATCGATGCCATTGTGACCCAACAACAGCTCGACAGTGTGCAAGTGTCCCCGCGAACAGGCCACGTGCAGCGGTGTACGACCATCTTCATCTCGAGGATTAACCTGATAGAAGAAAAGAATAAAATCATTAAAAATGGTGTCTGAAAGGGGAGTCGGGTGTGTGTGAAGAATTAAAAGAAAACTCACAGAAAAAGAGAAGAGAAGAATGAAATTAATTAAACAGGTGAATGATTGGGGTGGGGAGTAGGTAATAGAGATTTCTATTGTATATACACACACGTGTATACACACATACATATGTACATATAAATATATTATATACAACCACACACACAACACACGCATATAGGATGAATAACTCAATAAATAAACACATAGAGCAGCAAAATGTGTGTGCGTGTGTGTGTGTGTTCGCGTGTGTTGTGTGTTCATAATTACATTTATTCTTTTATTCTTTCATTTGTGTCAGTCATGTGACTGTGGCCATGCTGGAGCACTGTCGTTAGTCGAGCAAATCGACCCCAGTAAGCCTTGTACTTATTTTATTCGTTTCTTTTGCAGAAACGCTAGTTTACGGGGACGTAAACACACCAGCATCGGTTGTCAAGCGATGTTGGGGGACAAACACAGACACACAAACACACGCACGTACACACAGACAAACATAACACACACACACATACACAAACTCATATGTATATATATATATATGTACACACACACACACACACACACACATATATATATAGATTTATACATATTTATATATATATACATACGACGAGCTTCTTTCAGTCTCCATCTACCAAATCCACTCACAAGGTTTGCTCAGCCTGGGGCTATAGCAGAAGACACTTGTACATTGTGCCATGCAGTGAAAATGAACCGGGAACCATGTGGTTGGTAAGCAAGTTACTTACCACACAGCCACACCTGCGCCTCTCTCTCACTACATATATATATACATACACATGTGTGTGTGTGTGTGTGTGTGTGTGTATGTAAATAGATCTTTTTTACTCTTTTGCTTGTTTCCATCATTTGACTGTGGCCATGCTGGAGCACCGCATTTAGTCGAGGAAATTGCCACCAGGACATATTATTTGTAAGTCTAGTACTCATTCTATCGATCTCTTTGCCGAACCGCTAAGTTACGGGAGCGTAAGCACACCAGCATCGGATGTCAAGCGATGGTGGGGGACAAACACAAACAAATGCATATATACATATATTTTCTGAAATCCATCCCTTTCAATGTCTTAATCAACAATTATCTCTGGAGTTGTGATTGGTTTGAAACTAATCAATTGCTTCCGTTTTCTTAACATAATAGTCATCGAAAATCAATGATTATCATAAAAAGTAGGAAACACCAGCTGGGCTCAGGAAGTATATATATATATATATATATATAATATATATGGAGTGTGTGTGTGTGTGTGTTTGTGTATACATGGGCTCAGGAGTATGATATATATATATGTGTGTGTGTATATATATATATATATATATATATATATAATATATATAATACATACATACATACATGCTAATATAGGATGAAGTTTATTTTACAGAAAAAATATTCCATCAAAAAATGTGGCAGCATATTAAAATAATTTTACAGTTAAATTATAAACAACTTATAAATATGGGCTAAAGAAAAGTATTTCAATGCCAATTTGCTGATAACAACTTTTAAATCGTCAATTTCTACATATTATTTACTCGCTACAGAAAAAAAAAACACGAAGAACTGAAATCGGGGAAAGCCGGACGATAGAATGTTTTTTAAAAAGTTCGTTATTTCTATATTGAATCAATTTCGGAATTAATCTCATAATAGATTCTTTCCCTCTTCAGTAGAACATACGAAAGGATATAAATAAGATACTTACGTCACAACCCCGAGATAGTAAGATCTCCACAGAATGAGGTCGATCACTGAGAGTAAAAGATAGAAACATTGACTAATTTACATTAAATATGAAAATATTTTGGCTTGAGACGAAACATCATCGTCATCATCATCACCATCATCATCACCTGCAATATTATCATCAATATCATGTTCATCAACATCATTACCATCATCATCATTGCCACCACCTCCATCATTGACATAATAATCATCATCATCATCATCATCATCATCGCCATCATCATCATCACCCTCATTGCCAACACCATCATCATCATTATCATCTTCAACATCTCAACATCATCAAAATCAATATTATCATCATTCATCACCACTATAATCATAATCATCATCGGCATCATCAGTCATCGTATAATCATCATCATCATCACCATCATCATCATCATCATCATCATTATCATGATCATGATCATCATAATCATCATCATCATCGTCATCATCACGATAATCATAATAATCATCGTCATCATCATCCACATCATCATCCACATCATCACTATCATCATCATCATCATCATCATCATCATCATTATTATCAACATCTTCATCATCATGGTCGTCATCATCAACGTCGTCATCATGACCATCATCATCTTAAACATCACCATCATCGCCTCCATCCGCATCATCACAATCATCATCATCATTATTGTCATCATCATCGTCATCATCATCATCGTCGTTATCGTCATCATCATCATCGGGATTGTTATGATCGAATAATGACTAATGAATTGGATCGATGACTAAAGAGAAGCTTGTTGTTGTTGTTGTTGTTTGCTAGTCTGCTGTTGTGCTGTTGTCCCACTGCAACTACTCTGGCCTCTTTGGATATTGAACCTGTGTCTGCAATTGCAACAAATTTACAAACAAAAACACATCTGCAGATTTTACTTGATTCTCAACTTACCCAAACACAGCCATATGTAAAGCTGTATTACCCCATTGGTCTTTTACTCCCACTTTTCCTCCTGCTGCTATCAATATTTCGATGATTCTTCTATCGGCGCCCTTATAACAGGCCAACATTAAAGGAGTTGTTCCATATTCATTAATAGGTTTATTAATCTGTAATGAAGAAAGTGAGGACATGTGAAATAGAGAAATTCCATTTTCTCTCTCTCTCTCTCTTTCTCTCTTTGTTCTCACTCTCTTTCTCGTTTTTTTCCCTCTTTCTCCTCTTCTTCTCTCTCTATCTATCTCCCTCTTTCATTTCTTTCATTCTCTTTCTTTTCTCACTTTCTCTCTCTTTCCCTTCTCCTTCTCTGTCTTTCTTTCTCTTTCTTTCTCCATGTCTCTTTTACTCTCTCTCTCTCTTTCTTTTCTCTTTTCCCATTTTCTTTTTCTCTCTTTCTCGCTCTCATTTCCTTCCGCTTTCTCTTTTTCTTTTTTCTCTTATCTTTCTCTTTCTCTATTTCTCAATTTCTCTCTTTCTCTCTCCGTATCTCTCTCTCTCTTTCATTTCTTTCTCTTTCTATTCTTACATTCTTTCTCTTTCCCTTCTTCTTCTCTCTCTTTCTTTCTCCCTCTCTCTTTCTACTCCCTCTTTTCCCTCTCATTCTTTCTTCTTTCTCTCTCTTCTCTCCATTTTACTTTCTCTGTTTCTCTCTTTCTTTCTCCTTCTTTATCTCTTTCTCTCTCTATTACCTTTTTTCGTTCTTTCTCTCTCTGTCTCCTTCACTATTCCTTTTTCCTTTTCTCTTTCACCCAACCTTTTTTTTTTCATCTCTCTTCTCTTTTACTTTTATCTCTTTCTCTCTCTCTCTTTCTCTTTCTGCTCTCTTTGCCTTTTCTATCTTTCTTCCTCTTTCTCTTTTACTTGTCTCTCTTTCTTTGATGCCCTTTCTCCTTTCCTTTACTCTCTCTCTCTCCTCTTTTCTCTCTCTTTCTTCTTCTCTCACTCTCTCACATTTTCTTTTCTATCTTTCACTCTCTATGTCTCTTACTCTTTGTTTCTCTCTTTCTCTCTCTTCCTTCCTCTCTCTCTCTTTTGTATCTTTCGTCATCTCTCTCTATTTCCCACTCTCTTTTCTCTCCTATATTCCCATCTTTCCCTCTCTGTCTCTTTTCTCTTCTCTCCCTCTCTTATTCTTATCTCTCACTTCTTTTTCCCCTTTTCCCTCCTTCTTTTTCCCCCCCTCTCTTTTTCTCTTCTCTCCTTCTCCCCCACTCTTTTACCTTTCTCTCCTGCTTTACTTTTCTCTCTTATTCTATTCTCTCTCTTTATCTCTCTCCTTTTCTTTTACCTCTTTCTCTCTTTCTTTCCTCTCTTCCTCTTTCTTTCTGTTATCTCCTTTCTCTGGCAATTTTTCTCTTCTCTCTTCCTCTCACTCACTCAATTTCCTTTTCTCTCTCCTCCTCCCTCTCCTCTCTTTTCTTTCTGTCTCTTTGTCCTTTCCTTTTCCTTTTTTTTTCTCTCTTTCTTTCTCTCCCTTTAAGGGACTCGCGGTTTTTCTTTTTCTCTCTCTTTCTTGCCTTCTCACTTTCTTTTCTCTCTTTCTCCCTCTTTCTTTTCTCCTCCTCTCTTTTCCCTTTTACGTATCCTTTATCCCTCTCTTTCTCATTTCTCTCTTTCAGTGTTTGTGTTTCCTCTTTCTTCCCCTCTCTCCCATTTTCTCTCTTTATTTCTCACAGTACCTTTTTCTTCTCTCATTTTCCATCTTTCTCTCATCCTCTCCCTCTTTCCCTTTACTATTCTCTCTCTCTCCCTCTCTGCTTCTTTTCTCTCTCTTTTTATTTTCTGGTTTTCTTTCTCCCTATCTCTCTTTATATTTTCCTTTTATCCCTTTCTCTCTCTATTTCCTTTCTCTCTATCTCTATCTTTTTTTTCTCTCTTTCACCGTTTCTTTGTCTGTTCTCTCTCTTACTCCCTCATTTCCTCATTTGTCTTTGTCTTCCTCTCGTTTTCTTTTTTTCTCTTCTCTTTTTTCTCGCTCTCTCGCTTTTTTCTCCTTCTTTCTCCTTCTGTTTTCTTTTTATATCCTTCTTCCGCTCTCTAACTCTCTTTTCATTTCTTTATTTCTCTCTTTCTTCCTTCGTTTATTTCTCTTTTCTCTCTCTCCCTTGCTTCTTCTCTTTCTTCCTCTCATTTCTCTCTTTTCTCTCTCTCTTTCATTTCTCGCTCTCAGTGTTTTTTCTCCTTCTTTCTCTCTCTCGTTTTCTTTTTATCCTTCTTCCTCTCTCTCACTCTTTCATCCTCTCGTTTCTTTTTCTCTCTCTTTCTTTTCTCTGCTCTCTCACTTTTTTCGCCTTCTTTATCCCTCTCGTTTTCTTTTTATCCTTCTCTCTCTCTCACTCTTTCATTTCTCTCTTTCTTCTCTCTCGTT
>NW_021825325.1:5000-12500 GCF_006345805.1 Octopus sinensis | reverse complement strand
TACTAGTTTGCATCCAGTCATAGATACCACTAGGGACTAGGATACTTCTAGATATAAAGGCATTACATATTAAAAAAAACATACCCAAAAATCCTACTTCGCAAGCTATACACCCAACTATAACACTTTAACACACTGTAAGAGATTTCAATGCACACAACACATCCTGGTGTAAAAACAATAGAAATAACACAAGAGGTGATAGTATTATCGCAGCAAAACTCCCATTCAACTTGGAGTAACTGCCAAGCATGAGAACTCTTTTGTTTACAAGAAAGCACATAGTTACAAATATATTCTAGTCATTGAGCTGATGGTGAGATGTGCTAAAAATAACAGCTAAATAAGTCTTAAATCACGCACCCACAAACTTTTTGTTTTGGATTTTAATCGTATGAATTCCCGTGTGTACAATACAAATTCACAGCAATTTTCTGAAAATTCCCCAAAATAAAAAATTATAAGAGGTTATGTGGCATGCGTAAAGCGGAATTTCATTTGTTTACAGTTCACACCACGTGCTGTCACGCACAAAATGACAGCTTCCAAATCCTGTTTTCTGTGTGGGTAAAAATGATCAAACCTCTCTAACCTTTCTAAAAAAATTTTTTTTCTGGAAAAAGTGAAGTATCTCCTGAGATTCAGCTTGAAAAATTACATTAATGTACCAAAAAAAAAAAAAAAAATTAAAATTGAATTTTCGAAAAATGGCAGCCAAATGGAAAAGATGCGGAGTCGTATAAAAAAATTATTAAAATATTTTGTGCGTTGTAGAAATATAACACACAAAAAAAATCTCCTATGGACCCCCTAGAGTCAAATGGACCCCATTTGGGAACCAGTGATTTAAATAATGAAAGGCTATTACTGCAAAGAACGCGGCCCAAGATGGCCACTGCGCAAAGAAACACGCAGGATGGTGACGACTGGGAATAAACTTCTGAGCATACAACCGCTTGAACGAGGGTCAACTCGAAGCTAAATAACGGAGAACTAGACACACAGATACACGTACACACAAAGTATATACAAACACATATACATACACACATATATATACACATATACACAAATACAAACGCATACATCATCCTCTCATTATCTCACGCGTTCACCACAATCGCTAAGGTTAACGACTATTTCACATCCATCAAACATAATATCCTCTCTCGGTTTTTATCTTCTAATACTCTGCTCTGTGTGTGTGTGTGTGTGTGTGTGTGAGTATGCTCCCCAGCATGTCGTCCTCGCCCATTTTTTGTTGTCTCACTTCCTTTTTTTTTTTGCAAGCTTCCCACACACCCTTTTCCACACCTCTCCTCTCCTCTCCTCTCGTGCACCCCTTAAATTTGACTCATCCCTCATTTACCCACGAATGCACATACATACATACATACATACATACATACATACATACATACATGCATACATACATACATACATACATACATATATATATATATATATGCCTACATACACTCATATATACACATACATACATACATATATATGCCTACATACATTCCTATACACAGATGCACACACACACACACACACACACACACATATATATATATATACAAACATACATGCACATGCATATATACATGCATACATATACATACATACATACATACATACATACATACATACATACATACATACATACATACATACATACATATATATACATACACAAGCAGACACACAGGCGCACGAACACAAATTTATATATGTATACACATAACTGTACAATCATACGCAAATAGATAAATATACAACCACACACCATATTTATACACACACATACGTATGCTCACACACACACACACACATACGTATAGATATGTATCCGCACACATACATATATACATACATGCATCCGTACCTAAAGCACGAGACCGCATGCGCGTACACACACATGTAATGTTATTTATACCATAAAAGTCCTGTAGTGGCACGGAGGAAATGTCATTGATAATTTAGAGATTATATTGGGAAACAGTAGGAACCTGTGTCCTGTCTGGTCGACCATCTATCTATCTATCTATCTATCTATCTATCTATCTATCTATCTATCTATCTATCTATCTATCTATCTATCTATCTATCTATCTATCTACCTACCTACCTACTACCTACCTACCTATCTCTCTATCTATCTATCTATCTATCTATCTATCTATCTATCTATCTATCTATCTATCTATCTATCTATCTATCTATCTATATTATATATATTATATATATATATATATATATGATATATATATATATATATATATATATAATATATTATATATAATATATTTATATATACATCCATCCATCCATCCATCCCTATCTATCTATCTAGTAACTACCCCAATAGCTTTGTCAAGGACTATCAATCTCTTTGGCCCCACGAAAGAGGGTTTGAGAGTCAAACATTATTCCAGTGACGAGGAAGTGAAAACTGTAGTGAAGAAGTGGCTCAAAGAACAGTCAACAGAATTTTACGGGGCAGGGTGGAACATTATTATTGAGAGAAATGGTGATGATGTTGAGAAGTAGGGATGTGATCCACAGAGGACCAGCTTCATTTTGATGTACGATACATGTTCCTATGCTGGTAATTATACCTGTCCTAAACAAAATGGCATTACTTTTTGATTCACCCTCGTAGTATCATCCACGAGCTACAAAAAGCGTATGATACCTGACAACTACATCCTATCGTCAGAAACAATACAAGGGCGATGGACTAGTAGAACCAATAGAACAGTATTTGTTTTTGATGTCTACGTTTCGAGTTCAAATCCGACAGAGGTGAGCTTCTTTCATTTATTCCGGTCCGCGGGACTCTCTGGATATCGCATCTAACGAAAAATTACCTTTAATTAAATTTTTTTTAGGCAGTGCGGCATGATGAACCATGTTTCATGCGGCCCGCTTCTCGAAGAAGATTATCCATGCGTGAAATAAACTACCAGTTAAGTACCAGGGTTCATTTAATTGACCAAATTCTTCACCAAAATTTCTGGCCAGTTACCTAGACAAAACATCGTTGTCATGGGTTCAAACCCTGACAAGGCGAACCTTTGTCTTCACTACTTCGTCGTCAATGAAAATGAAGTACCAGCTTAATACAGGGGTCATCTAATCGACTGATCTCTGGCCCTGCCCCCACAATATCATTAGCCTTGACTCTAGATTTGAAACCATTATTATTTCTGATAATTAACTTAAATCCTGACCTTCTTCGGTTTCGTCCCTCCGAGAATCGTAAATTGAAGCGTAATTGTATTAACCGTCCCACTCTGCCCCTGCCCAGAGACCCTTATGACCTTGTACCCAAGTTAGAAATCATATTTGCATTCATCATCGTCATCATCGTCATCATCGTCGTCATCATCATCATCATCATCATCATCATCATCGCTGCCATCCCCACCCATCCCACCACCATCGCCACCAGCACTATTACCACCACCATCATCATCATCAACGTCGTCGTTGTCGTTGTGGTCGCCGTCTACGTTTTTAGCGTCATCGTCTTCATCATCAATCATCATCATCGTCATCACTGCCACCAGTACCATCTTCTCCTCCTCCTTCTCATCATCATCATCATCATCATCATCATCGTTATATCATCATAATTGTCGTCATCATCACTACCACCACCACCACCATCATCACCCCCTCCATCATCATCATCACCACCACCACCACCACCACCACCACCATCGTCATCATCATCACCACCACCACCATCACCACAACCACCACCATCATCATCCTCCTCATCATTATCATCATCACCACCACCACGACCACCACCACGACCACCACCACGACCACCACCACCACCACCACCACCACCAATACCACGCAACCAACAGAACCAGCCCCCCCCTCCACCTCCACCTCCACCGTCGTCGTCTTCGTCGTCATCGTTCTTTTTGTTTTTCCTTCGGCTTTGCAGCCCAGCCTGACCCAGATTATAATAGCTCGGGTCATTGTTTGTGGTGTGTGCCTGTACCACCAGCTTCCTGTCTTTTAATGGTAAAGCTAAGGAAGTGAGTGTGGGGTGTGGGGGGTGGGGAGGAGGTTAGGGGTTTAGCGCTGGCAAAGAGATTTCTTCACCGTACCACGAAGATATTACTCAACTGAGCCTCGCTACATACACACATGCACGCACACACGCACGCACACACATACACACACATCCACGCATACATTCACACATACATACGTACATGCACACACGAACACACACACTCAAACACACACATACACACAAGCACACACACACATACACACACGCATGCTCATAGACACGCACAAACTCGCACAAACTCACACATATACACACATACACACACATACTCTCTCTCTATCACACGCACATTCTCTCTCTAACACACACGCACGCACATACACATGTACACATACACATACACATGCATACACATACACACACACTCTCTCTGTCTGTAACACACACTCTCTCTCTAACACGCACACACACACTTTCTCTTTAACACACACATACACACAGGCACATACACATGCACACACACACATACACATATATATATACACACACACACACACTCTCCCTCTGTCTCTAACACACACACACCACACACACACACACACACACACACACACACAGGCGCACTGGGGCGAATATTTCTTGTGTGTTTGGACAAAGAACAAACAGCCCCAGATAACAACGTGTTTTATTTTGGGTCACTTTCCCTAAGTGGGGACACTTGCTCAGCTCCGTTTCTGTTTGTATGTGACTTAGGTAAGATTTTTTAGTCTTACAGAAGGACACAGAATGCCTGACTAACAGATTACTCCTTCCAGGAAAGAACAAACGCGTACACGCAGGCACACACGAGCGCACGTGCATAAGTATACGGCGTGGCTGTGCGTTAAGAAGCTTGCTTATCAACCACGTGGTTCCAGGTTCAGTCCCACAGCGTGTTGTCTTGGGCAAGTGTCTTTCACTAAAGCCTTGGGGCAATCTACATTTTCTGAGTGGATTTAGTAGATGGAAACTGAAAGAAGCCCGTCACACGCACACACACACACACACACACACAATATATATATATGCGTGTGTGTGTGTGTGTGTGTGTGTGTGTGTGTGTGTGTGTGTGTGTGTGTGTGTGTGAGTGTGTGTATATATATATATATATATATCCAAATGTCTATGTGTGTGTGTCTGTGTGTCTGTGTTTGTCTCCAGCCACTGCTTGATAAAAGCTGTTGGTGTGTTTACGTCCACGAGAGCTAGCAGTTCGGCAGAAGTAATCGGTTCTATAAGTACCAGGCTTTTTAAAAAAAAAAAAGAAAAATACACTTGGATTCGATTCATTCGACTAAAAATTCTTCAAAGCGGTCCTCCAGCATGGCCACAACATATATATATGTGTGGTAAGAAGCTTGCTTACCAAACACATGGTTCCGGGGTCAGTCCCAATGCGTGGCACCTTCGGCAACCAACACATAAATTCAACCACATATTTACAAAGACCGGGAACTCTCTTGGCTCAAAATATCTGGTCGTTTTATTAGCAACTGGCTTGAACGCTCTCAAGAAAAACTTTAATTAAACTCTAAGAAAAAATATACATACATACATACATACATACATACATACATACATACATACATACATACATACATACATACATGCATGCATGCATACATACATTCATACATACATACATACATACATACATACATACATACATACATACATACAAATATACATACATGCATGCATGCATACATACATTCATACATACATGCATGCATACATAATACATACTTTCATACATACATACTTTCATACATACATGCATACATACATACATGCATACATACATACATGCCTATATACATAACAGTTCTTCATCTGAGTTTCTTATATGAATAGATGCACATACATAGGTGTGTGCATCGATAATCCCACCAACACACCAACTTAACTACATGTCTATTAATACCGGGAACTCTCTCAGCTCAAATCGCCTGATCGCTTCGTTAGCGATCGGCTTGAACTCTCCTAAGAAGAACTAAAATAAAATTCAAAGAAAAACCACACACACACGCACACACACACACACACGCACACACATGCACACATACATGCACACACGCACACACACACGCACACATACATGCACACACGCACACACATGCACACATACATGCACATACACACATATGCTCACATACAGATGCTATGGCCTACAAATACAGATATATTTTTAAGGATGAAAGTAAAAGAAATTTTTTAAAGCTACTTAAAGTGTCTCAAGTGCTGTAGATAGCGAAATACATCTGGTTGAGCATATCGGTAAAAAAAAAAAAAAAGATATAGTAATTAAAGACAGTAAAACGAAATGATGTATTAAATATGGTATTAAGGAAAAATAAAAAAGAAATTGAAGTTGCGTTTAAGATAAAAATATCAAATATCCGATAAGATTTGGTGAATATGGCATCTAATCTTATATGTGTGCGTATGTGTGTGTATGTGTGTGTATGTGTGTGTATGTGTGTGTATGAAAGAGCGTGTTCTTGTGTATATACGTAATTCGATACTTTTTTTTTCAAGCGTAATCTAGAACTGCACTGCAAACAGAACACATATTTTAAAACTAAGCCTGGATGAAAAACGCAAATGTCGTTTGCAAGAGGTGGCACCGAAGATGCTCTGGATTGGATGTAACAAGACTCGGTACAATAACACATATACGGACGTATGTATATATATATATATGAATAAATGCACGCAAAAGTATACTCACGTACAGCCACAAACACATCCACAAACACAACACACACGTAAACAAACATGCTTAAATGTAAGTGACTGTGTGTGAGAGTGTGTAGATATATATATATATATACATATATATATATATACATATATATATATATGTATACATATATATATATATAAAGGTTAATATAAATAAGGGGCACGTATTAATAAATGTTTATATGTTATATATATATTATACGCAAATTATATATATGTGTATATACCTATGTGTGTGTATATATATTTCTTTATATTTGACTCCAGTGCGTAACTGGTACTTTATTTATCGACACCGAAAGGATGAAAGGCAAAGTTGACCTCGGCGGAATTTGAACCCAGAACGTAACGGCAGACGAAATACCTATTTCTTTACTACCCACAAGGGACTAAACACAGAGAGGACAAACAAGGACAGACACACAGATGAAGCCGATTACATCGACTCCAGTGCGCAACTGGTACTTATTTATCGCCGCCGAAAGGATGAAAGGCAAAGTTGATCTCGGCGGAATTTGAACCCAGAACGTAACGGCAGACGAAATACCGCTAAGCATTTCGCCCGGTGTGCTAACGTTTCTGCCAGCTCGCAGACTAAGACCTTCCTTAAAATAGTAACTACAATAATAATAAACTGAATAAGCAAAAATATAGGTCGCTATCCACATAAGTAA
>NW_021825324.1:10000-15854 GCF_006345805.1 Octopus sinensis | reverse complement strand
ATACTACACAACACACACACACACACACACACACACATATATATATGCATATACATACACACACACACACACACACACACATATATATATATGCATATACATACACACACACACACACACACACACACATATATATATATGCATATACATACACGCATACATACATAGATATATATATGTGTATATATATATATATATATATTAATACATACATATATACATGGTGTGTATATGAGTATGCATATATATATATATATATATATATATATATATATATATATATATATATAATACACATATATATCTATGTATGTATGCGTGTTGTATATGCATATATATATATGTGTGTGTGTGTGTGTGTGTGTGTGTATGTGTATGCATATATATATGTATATATATATATGTATATATATGTGTGTGTGTTTGTGTATATATATGTATAATGTATATATGTATGTGTGTATATGTGTATGCATATATATATATGTGTGTGTGTGTGTAGGAGAGCTGTGTGTGTGTGTGTGTGTGTGTGTGTGTGTGTGCATGGATATGTATGCATCTGTCTGTCCGATTGTCTGTCTGTTTGCCTGTGTGTCCAGCTGGAGAAGTACGAGCGATGTGTGTGTGCGTGTGTAAATACACGTGCATGTATGTATGTGCGTCTGTATGAGTCCGTCTGTCTGTCTGTCTGTCTGTCTGTCCGTCTGTCTGCCTGTCCGTCTGTCTGTCCGTCTGTCCAGCTGGATGTTCCTTCACTGTAGAAAAACATGTCAACGTAAGGGGAAAGACGGCTATTTAAGAAAGGGAAGGAGAAGAAAAAGAAACCCCTACTTCTATGGGCATCGGAATAAAGGAGGAGAGAGGGCGAGTCCCAGGAGCAGCTGGACAGCTTTGAACGGGACTGGGGAAGGAGGACATGGAATATAGGGTTCAGAAGCAGCCCCTTCCTTCTTCTTCTTCTTCTTCTTCTTCTTCTTCTTCTTCTTCTGCTTCTTCTTCTTCTTCTTCTTCTTCTTCTTCTTCTTCTTCTTCTTCTTCTTCTTCTTCTTCTTCTTCTTCCTTCTTTCTTTCTTTCTTTCTTTCTTTTTAGTTATTTTGGGGTTTTTTTTTTGGTTTTTTTTTGAAGAAGTGTGTGTGGGATTCTGAGAAGCAAACAAAAGGGGGGCAGATATTTAATGATGGAATGATGGAGCGGTGTGGTTGGTGTAGCGGCGGGGTGGGTGGTGACCTGGTGAGATTAAGGGACGGTGGTCGTGATGGCGGTGGTGGTGGTCGTGATGCAAGGGGTGGTGCAGGGGGGAGGGAAGAGAATGCGGTGCCGGGTAGTGGCGTTGACCGGTGTTCCCGAACTCGGTCGCGAGAGCGGGGTGCGCGGCGGGTGCCGGTACGGGTGCGGGTACCCGAGGTGATGGTGCGTGGGGGTCCGCAGAAATGCTACGAAGTGGGATGTGCGCGTGATGTTTTCTTTTTTGTTTTTTTTTGGTGGAGGGGTGGTTGTCGGTACCCCGGGTGGCGCGGTGGAGAGTTGACTGTGGATGGGGAGGAGGAGGTGAACCGGGGGTGCAGTGAGGCTTTGTGTAGTGGTGGTGGTGGTGGTGGTGGTGGTGGTGGTGACGGTGGTGGTGATGGTGGCGGTGGAGGTGTTGGGAGAAGGGATCGGTGTTCCGAGGGTGGTGAGGGTGTATGGGGTGGGGGTTTGCAGAGAGGCTGTGTGGATGCGGTGGATGCGGTGGTTTGTGTAGAGTGCTTCAGGTCATCTGTTTATTGTGAAGAGAGCAACAAAGAGTGATTAGAGTGAGGGCAAAAGAGGGAGAAGGGGGCCAAATTGTGAGGGTGGGGTAGGGGTTGGTGGAGAGGCGATAGGGGAGAGGAGAATGCTCAGAAAGGGGTTGGTTATAACAATTGATATTGGAAGGTGGCGAGGGGTAGATGATAGCATTTGTGAGGTGGGAAGTTGGGAGAGAGAAAAGAGAGAAAACGAAAGGAGAGAAGGAGAACAGAGAGTGGAGAGCAGAAGGAGGAAGAGGAGGAAGGAGAGACTGGGGTTAGGAAAAGAGAGAGAGGGAAGCGTTAGAATTTAGGAAGGGGACTTGAAAGAGTAGTGGGAGCAGAGGGAGAGAGGGAGAAGCGGGGAAGGTAAACAAAAGCACGAACCTAGTGGGGTGGGGAGAGGTAAAGGTGCGCGCGCGCGTGTGCATGCACATATATATCTATATGTGTATATCTATAAATATGCATATATAAATATACGTATATATATATATATATGTGTGTGTATGTATATGTATATGTGTGTGTATGTCTATATATATATATATATATATTTATTTATACAGGCTGCGATGAGTAAATCGTTGCTATTTTATATTCTATTTTCGCGCATGCGCAGTTTGTGTTTCATTTTGTCGACTACACAGTATAGTAGGGTCAGTTGGGCACTGTCTGTGAGAAAAACAGCTCCATGACGCAATCCACTCTGCCAGAGATCCAGAAATTTGGAAAAGATTTGTTGTACTGCTTGACATTCGCGCCGGAAGCTGCAATACGAACATTTCAGAGTGTTTGGGTGCCAATCTGAGGACATGTACTGAGAGTGATGAAAATCAAACATCCAGTCAACATCATGGTGTTTGGAGTGATCACTAGTGATGGCAACGTTATGCCTCCATTCATCTTTCCACACGACCTCAGACTCAACACGACGCCCTACATCAAGTGCCTGGAAAAGGTAGTCCTACCCTGGGTCAAGAGGATTGCTGCTGGAAAACTCTATGTCTGGCAACAGGACTTTGCACCATGCCACACAAGCAGGAGAACCCAGTCATGGCTGTCAGACGATTTCTGCGACCACATCACCCCTAACATCTGGCCACCTAACTCCCCAGACTGCAACTCCCTTGATTATTATGTGTGGGGAGACCAATAAAACTCTTTGTAACACCAAAGATGAACTGAAGGCAAAGATTATGGCAGCATTCACCAGCTTAAACAAGGAGAAAATCCAGAAGAGTTGCAGAAGATTCCGAAGTCGTCTGGAGGGTGTGGTTGAAACCAATGAGATTCCCTGTTATTTTCATTTTTTCATAATTTAGACGACAGTTTATTCACCGCACCCTATATATATATATATATATATATATATATATATATACATTATAATTTTTCCTCTCCTATTATATATATAATATATATATATATATATATATAAAGAAACTAAGACAGGTAGAAAATTGCAAAAATAATTTTATCATGAAATGCATTTTGTAACGATTGGTACCGGTTTCAGTCTTTTCGACTTTTTCAACTAAGATTAAAAAAAAAAGGTGGGAATTAATTAAGAAGAAAAACAATCAAATTGAAGAAGAAAGTAAATGAAATGTTTTGTTAATATTTCCATAGTCTTCAAAACTGTCCAACCTATTTGAAGACTATGGAAATATTAACAAAACATTTCATTTAACTTCTTAAATTTAATTGTTTTTCTTCTTAATGAATATCCACCTTTCTTTTACTCTTAGTTGAAAAAGTCGAAAAGACTGAAACCGGTACCAACCATTACAAAACGTATTTATTGATAAAATTACTTCAGCATTGTCTACCTTGTCTTAGTTTCCTTATACATATCAACTTTCAAATTTCTACATATACCCACACATACACACACATACCTCTTTCTCTCACACTCTCCTGTCTTAGAAATAAATTTTTCTTCACCCATTCCTTTCCGGTCATTTTAAAATGTAATCACACATGAACTGTTGGCGATTTTTCCCCTCCGTCTTCCTTTTCTCAGGACCATTCCTCTGTCTCCTGTTTCTGAAGAAGAGCTGTGCTCGAAACGTAAAACCACCTTCCCTTCCTACTCCGAGCGTCTGCTAATACTTTGCATGTACCATGTCCTCGCGTTGTTGTTTTTTCTTGTGTTTTTTCTTCGTTTTGGTGGGGGGGGGGGTGAATTACTATATATGTGTGTGTGTATACATACACATACATATATATGTGTGTGTGTATGACCATATGTATATGTGTATTTATGTACGAATAATCGTGTGTATCTGTGTACATAAGTATGTTAGCATATTTTTTTAGCCCTAGATCAATCTATGACTCAAGGCATTCCAACTATGGCATCACCATCGATTTCAAAAACTCACTACATCTAGAACTATATTTATCCAATATTTATCCTTTGTTAAGGTAGTCATATGTGATTTGAGGGAAATTTAGCTATTCTTTCAAGCAGGTCATATAGTCTTTGTATAGTTTGTAATAACTCTTTGTGTATAAGTGTATATGTGTTGGTCTATATTTCACATATTTTTATATACAAATAGACAAGCACAATAGACAGATAAACAGACGGACAGACACACAGACATGTAGATGGAGTACTGATTCTCTAATGAGGTTCTAAAAAGAATCGAAACCAGTCAAGACAATTTTGTTTTTTCTGTCCACAGAGATAAAAGGATTTCTTTACCTCTCACAGTGAAGTTAAACTTGCATTGTATTACCAACGGTATACGTTATATTTTTAAATTATCCAATATTTGTTAACTGAATTATTAAATGATTGGTTAATTAACAACGTAACCAATTAATGTATTGTTATGCTAATGAAACAGGCCGTTTTTGTGAGACCTGGTTTGTAACCGCTATAAATAGCCATAGGTATGAGCGACACTGTGGATAGAAGAACAGAGTACTTGTCCTCTGATGAGATTCCAAACAGTAACGAAACCAGTCAAGACGGTTTTACTTTTTCCACACTCGGAGAAATAAAAACATTTATTTACAATCCACTGCTAAATAGAATTGTTAGACCATCTGGAGTAAACGCCTTGCGTTGTGAGTTCAAATCCCTCCAAAGTCAATACCACCTTCCATTCTTTCGGGAGTCGATAAAACAAAGTACCAGTCAAATAATGGGGTTGATGGTATCGATTAATTCTCTGCCCTCAAAGTTTATGGCCGTCTGCCAAAATTAGAAACCGCCATTATTTAAAGAGAGTTGATTGACAGAATTGGTTGTGCATTGAAGGAATTGCATTTCGCTATTTCTTCCAGCTTTCATGTTCTGGGATCGAATTCCGCCGAAATCCGCTTTACATTTCATTCTTTCCGTGTTAATAAAATAAAGTACCAGTTCAGAACTAAGGTTGACGCCATCGACTAACTTCTCCACTCAAAACGTTTAGCCTTCTGTTCAAATTAAAGACAAACATTGGCTTCAAATTTTGGCACAAGGCCAGAAAGTTTGGGGCAGGGGTTAAGTCGATTACATCAACCCTACGGTTCAACAGGTACTTATTTTATCGACCCCGAAAGGATGAAAGGAAAAGTCGACCTCGACGGTATTTGAACTCAGAAAGTAAAGACAAACGAAATGGCGCTAAGTATTTTGCCGGGCGCTCTAACCATTCTGCCAGCTCACAGCGTTATTAGAGACAAATATTAAAGATTTAGTGTGTGTGTGTGTTTTGCGATTTACAAATAAAAGGAAAAAAAGTACCCAATTACAGGTTTAGAGTATAGTTATTTAATTTGGTGCTGAAGTCTCTTAGGATAGCTACTCCGAATGTCCGAGTATCGCTAATGGCTTCACTGTTACGTGACCAGCACTCTCGCGAGACTCGGAGTTAGAGTAACCAGTACTCAAATCATTAAATAAATAAATAAATCTGCAATGCACACACACATACATTCATACACGTGCAGGCGCATAGAGTGCGCGGGTTGGGGTGGGGGCAGACAAACAGGCTCAGACAGAGGCAAACAAAGAAACTGAAGATATACAGTTATTCGGCCCCAAATAATTTTGTCATGACAAATATACTGGCTGCCTTGGCAAGTG
>NW_021825324.1:0-5000 GCF_006345805.1 Octopus sinensis | reverse complement strand
ACGAGGGAGAGTAGAGCTGGACGAAAGTGGGGAAGGCTGGATAAAGGAGAGTAGGGTTAGACGAGGGAGAGTAGAGGTGAAAGAAGGCGGGGAAGCCTAGATGGAGGAGAGCAGGGCTAGACGAGGGAGATTAGAGGTGGAAGGAGGCGGGGAAGCCTAGATGGAGGAGAGTAGGGCCAGACGAGGGAGAGTAGAGGTGGACGAAGGTGGAGGAGGGTGAATGAATAAGGGAAAGTAATTTGTTATCGAGGAATTAATAATATATAGTAAAAAAAGGAAAAAGAAAAATAACAAGGTGCTGGTGGCGGTGGCGGGGGGGGGACAACTGATAAGAGTGTGCGGAGTGGTAAGGGGAGATAATTTGAAGGAGTTGGAACAGGAAGACAAAGCGAAGGCGGTGGTGGCGGCGGCGGCGGCGGTGGGTGGTGGTGGTGGTGGTGGTGGTGGTGGCGGCGGCGGCGGCGGCGGCGGCGGCGACGGTGGTGGCGGTGGCGGCGGCGGTAGTGGTGATGATGGTGGTGGTGGTGGTGGTGGTGGTGGTGGTGGTGGTGGTCATAATCATCGTCTTGATGGCGATCGCTGTGGTTAAATCTGAATCAGAATGCGTATATCAGGGACAAAATTTGTGTGGATGTAAAAGGCTGTATCTGAATATTTATGTATGTATGTATGTACGTATGTGCATATGTATGTATATGTGTGTATGAGTGTGTATGTGTGTATATATGTGTGTGTATGGATGCGTGTATTATTAAAGACAAGAATCACGCCCCCCATTTTAAGGATATTTTTTTAATATGCTATTAATGAGATAATTACTGTCGTTCTTTATATTTGCAAACAAAAGCTTTTCCAAAGTCCATCGACGTTTCAAGAATTTCCAAGGTTTTGTCTTCGGGCTGAGGCTATTTAAATAAATCACTGGTTTCTCGAGTGTGAGGCTAAAACAAATAATTTAATTTTTTCATCGACCTCGCTCCCAAAAATGCGTTATGCATGCAAATCAATAAATCCGAGTTACCAGGCTAATGATGTATTTATAATCAGCATCTTCACGTTCAGTTAAAGACACTGATGAACAGCTGTTGTCTCTGTGCTGTTGGTTTACTTTTTTTATATATGCAGACTCCACAGCCTCTGGCAGAAGATTCTACAACCCTAGCAACAGATACCACAGCTCCTAACAACAGAATGTGCAACCCTTATCAACAGATACTAGCAACAGATATTGAAACCTCTACCAATGGATAATACACCCCTTACAACATAAACTAGAGCCCCTAAGAACAAATACTATAGCAACAGATACTACAGCCCCTAGCAACAGAAACTACTACCCCTAGCAACAGACACAACAGCTCCTAATAACAACAACAGACTCTGAAATTTCCAGAAACAAATCGCCACAGCCAGACTACTTTCTTAATCACAGATACTACAGCCCCTAGCAACAGAAACTACTGTCCCTAGCAACAGACACTGCAGTCCCTAGCAACAAATACTATAGCCCCCTAGCAACACAGTCAGAGTTGTTACCGTGCTACTATAGATCGGACTCATCGCTTTATTCTATATTTAATAAATTTTAATGCTAGAGTTATCTGCCCACCTTCCTTTAATGACGATAATTAATCATTATTGTTTCCTGTTCACTGCAGATGTAACTTTTAATTAATCAAAGTTTCTATTTCTGTTACATTAAACATGTCAGCTTTCGCTTTAATAAGAACTGGGCGATTCACAGTGAAGATAGCACCATTGAATGGATTGGAACAGACAGGTCTGAAGAAATGTCTTATAAAATAAACGGCAAAATGTCTGTGTGTGTGTCCTTTATACAAATCCACAGTTAGAGGGCTCGCACTTTCTATGACCATTCAAAACCGCCCAAGGGTGGTCGTGCACATCTTTACATTTCCCCAGTCACCACGCAAAGTCATTAAAAAATTAATAGAAGTGACTTTTTTGTGAATTTTCTATCCAAAACCCAATCAAAATGCCTGAAACTTGATACACCAATTGAACGCCAGCTAGCTGTATGTGATTGGTCGGAGATTTGGACAGTACTCGCGCGTATGTGCGCACGCACGCAGCTGTATATGCATGCACTAGCATGTGTCTTATAAAATAAATATAAAATATATACTGGATTCGAATTTTGGCACAAGGCCGGCAATTTTAGGGACTCTAGTGTTCAGCTGGTACTATTTAAATAACCCCGAATGGATTAAAGGTAGAGTCGGCCCCGGCGGAATTTAAATTCTGAATATGAAGATGGGCGAAATGTCGCTAAGCATTTCGCCCAGCGTCTCAACAATTCTGCCAGCCCGCCGGCTTAAATATAAAAGTAAATATTAGAAAATAACCAGTAAATGGAAAATATGGTTGCGTGCTTAAGAAACTCACTTTGCAAATCCCATGGCTTCGTGTTCGGTCCCACTGTGCGGCATCTTGGGCGAATGTTTTCTATTTTAGCAACCCGGGGCGACCAACGCCTTTGTGAGAGAATTTGTTAGACGGAAATTGAATGAAAAGCCAGTGCTGCGCGCGCGCGCGTGTGTGTGTGTGTGTGCGTGTGTATGTGTGTTTGACACCATTCGACAACTGGTGTTAATTTGTTTCCATTCCCATAACTTAGTGGTTCGGCAAAAGAGGCTGATACAATAAGTACAAGACTTTCAAATTGTATACTGGGGTCGATTTGTTCGACTAAACTCTTGAAGGGGGCGCTCCAACATGGTCGCAGTCCAATGACTGAAACGAGTAAAAGATAAAAGAGAATATTTACTCCCATTTAAAATGTTAGCCGGACTTTTTGTTTTAAATCTTTTAGTCCGGATGGAAGGCAGTATCCATGACTCTTTACAGAGACTCAGCGGGAAGAAGGTATCCTCAAAATAGAGACGAGACCAGAATGCTTGCAATAGAGTGGACCCCACTAAAGACATCCGGGGTCACAGGTGGTGGTGTGAAACTGTTCGACGGACTCAAACCACCACCTAAGAAGGCCACGCAGGATTTGAACACGGATTGGTAGAAGATAGAAGAGATACGGCATGACACCTCATCCGACGTTCCAACAGTCGGACGAGATGTCGTACCTTCACCATTGATGACTGTTTCACTGCGAAGCCAGAACCGTTGATAGGCCGGCACTAAATAACCAGCGGCGCTCTTCAGTGAAGCTCTGGGTCTTATTAGGATATTGACTTGTCGCACTTCCATAAATGCTCCAAACGTAGCAGTCGATATGATTCAAATCTGGCGAGATTGCAGGTCAGGAAGTTTGGTGTTATGTAACGTAAAGATTGTCTGACATCCATTCTTGAGTTACGTCGGCTTCATGAGAAGGTGCTAAGTTTTGTTGAATCATGTGTGGCCTTCCACCGCGTACTTCATCCATCCAGAGTTTAACAACTCTTTCCAGCACCTCAACGTATCCAACAGCATTGATTCTAAAACCGAGTGAAAATATGTGAGGTTATGTGACATGACCTTGACCTTCATTATTCACCACACCTAAAACCATCACAGTTTAAGGAGATTTAGTTTGCATCACATCAGAGGGATCAGCACATAGCCATCTGCCATTTCTCCGGTTAAACTTTTGGTCTTGCGCGAAGATTTTGTCATCAGAGAACAACCAAAGCTTGACCATGCTCGAGACGGTTTTTTAAACCTTGTTAAGTAACTGTTTGGAACGGAACTAACGGTTTCCCTATGCTGTTGAAGACATGAACTGGCATCTCCTCCTTCATCATCATTGTTCGACCGCGGTCGAGACAATGGAATTTACCATGCTACGCCAGACTTCACGGTCCATCATAGCATTACGGAGGTCCTGTTGCTGAATGCCTGTATCCCTGGAGATTACATCAGGGTAGGAGAGTGTGCACCCTCTGGTATTGCGAGTAGATGGCTTCCAGAGGAGAAGAGTAGAAATTACCTCGTTTTCAGCTCTACAACAATGTCCAGCAAACTGGACTCTCCTACCTTTCTCCTCCTTACATACACCCAGTATTGAATGTCCCCATGCACCATAATCCCGAGGGTCCACTCCGACACATGAAGGTCTTTGGCGATGATCCTCATTGATTTTTCTGGGATCGATACTGTTTTGAACCTCTTGAATGAATTGCAGTGCCCTTTTGGCATCCGAACGCTTAAAATGCCTTTTTTTACTCTTTGAAATATTCCTACCAGCAGCTTCATATACCACCGATCTTGCAGCATTTAGCAAGTTGGCAATTTCTAAATAGCTGCTGTATATTGTACATAGAGCAACAATGGCTGCACGTCATTTAATTCGTTGTGTTAGCATTATTATCTGTCATGGGGGATTTGACAGATATTATAACCTTTCAATAGGTTTGAACAGAGTAATATCCTGATAATTAATTGTCCTCATCTACTAACATACCCTTTCTACTCTGTATACGCACATACATACATACATACATACATACATACGCACGCACGCACACACACACACACACGCACGCACACACACACACCACACACACACCCACCACACACACACACACATATATATATATATATATATATATATATATATATATATATATATATATATATATACGTATATCAATAATAATAAAGGATAAAATTGATTAATAATTAATAATTAATAATTTAACGAATAGTTCGTATGTTAAAAGAACCATTATCGGTAAACTTAGATAATTTTTTTAAATTTATATATATATATGTATATATATGTATGTATATATATATATATATATATATATATATACACACATGTCTATTATGTAGGCATATATACAATATATATATGTGTGTATAAACTAATTGATGTTAATGTTTAAATGGAGTGTGTAAACGCATTAGTCTAAACGTTTAATACACACACACACACACACACAAACACACACACACACACACACACACACGCACACATACCCGAGGGGTGGCTGAAAAGTTCCCGGCTTTGGGTAAAAGAAAATACAGAAGAATTAGTT
>NW_021825323.1:1192500-1293439 GCF_006345805.1 Octopus sinensis | reverse complement strand
CAGAATTTACTACAATATCAAAAAGTGCGAGAAATGCACATATTTTTGCAAAAAACACAATGAAATATTTGTCTCAATATAATTTTGATGGTTTTGATATTGATTGGGAATATCCAAACAATCAAAAGGAATCTTTCTCTCGACTAATCAAAGTTTTCTAATCTATTTTTACAAATAGATAATGAGTAATGTTTTTAAAAAGAATAAATCTAAAAAACATGTTGACTGCGGCAGTTTCTGCTGGCAGATCAACGATTGAAAACTCATTAAACATTCCAGATTTATCGAAGTATTTTTTTCTTCTTATTTAGATATCTTGATTTAATTTTTTTAATGACGTATGATTTTTATGGACAATTTTCGAACTCTGTTGGGCATCATAGCGGACTTTACGGGACAAATGATAATGACGAGTTCAATACTGTATTGAACAATGATTTATCACAATTTAGGATTTTGCAGTTAATTATTACATCAAAAATGGAGCAAATAGGTCGAAATTAGTAATCGGATTGGGGACATATGGACAAGGGTTTAAAATTGCTAACAAAAACGGAAAGCTTGGTGATAAAAAAATTGGAGGGACTCCTCAAGGAAACGTATTATATACTCCAGGGATTTTGGGCTTTATCGAAGTTTTATTTATATGTATAACTTAGTATTGCAATGAAAATTATCAAGAAATTTGGGACAATAAACAAAAAGTGTCTCACGGAGTTAAAAATCACTATTGGATTGGAATCGAGACAAAAAGAAGTATTCGAGAAAAGGTACAATATTTTGAAATAGTTAAATGGCAAAATACGTGAAAGAAAATTCTTTGCGAGGAATGATGGTCTGGACACTGGGTCTTGACGACTTTTCGGGAAAAATATGTAATCAAGGGAAAAGTCCACTGATTGGTCAAATGCACGAATCATTGGGAATTTATCCAGGAATTGTAACTATTGTAGAAACTAAACACTATAGGACTGGATAAATAGCAAAAAAAATTATAACAACAATGTTGATAAAAATGAAACTGCTGTGCTTGTTATTTTTGTAAATTTATTAAGCTAGACAACGCACTCAGTTGGTGAAACTGAATTTGATACAATTAATTTTAAACCTTCAGAAAATACAACCAAGCAAAGTAAAATATCATCTGTTCATGTTGGTTTTTAATTAAATTTGAAGAATAATTCTATTAAAACAAATAAAAACAGGATGAAAACGACATTTCAAAAAACATGTTATTAGTATAATATATGTCATAGCTACAAAAAACAATTATGAAAAAAATACTAAAAAAATGACCACGGACAGTTTAGACGGATTCGAAATTATTAATGAAGGTTGTTTTTTAACTAAATCTAGAATTGATTTGTATCAAACCTGGCATTCATAAACATCCAGAATGTTCGAAGTTTGTTTTATGTTCACATGTTGGATACAAAGGATTTGTTGTTAATTGCCCCGAAAATCTTCTTTATGATTCCCAAATACAGACTTGTAATTGGAAATGAAATGTGAAGTGCTAAAATTAATTAATTGTAATGTACTAACCAAAAATAACTTTGATTTATTAATAAAAAAACTAATTAATTGCCTAACTAATTTCTGAGTCTTCAAAGTGAGCAGGGAATGACACTCCACGCATTTTTCTCTTTTTTCTGGCTTTGTAGACCTCCAAAAAAGTGCAGTCCAGGGCTTCTCGCTGACTAAATGTCAGGAAAAGACTGGATAGGCGAGCATCAATTTGGATTTTTCATCCCAACCTCTCATTTAGTTAGAAATTTATTTCACTTTTCATACTGACCATATTTTGGACAACCATTTTTTTAAACTTGTATTAGCAGGGTAAGATTAATTTCAGATGTTTTCAAAAGCTTTGAGGTCTTTAGAAATGAAAATAATGGAACTTATTATTTCTAAATTATGATCCAATATTTTATGGATTCGATGTCAAAAAGCCTTCAAGTTGAATTTATAAAAGTACATAAAAAACAATTTGGAAGCTTTATCATTTCAATATCTTTATTCTATGTTTTTGGTAGGTGATCTGGTAAGATCTGAAAAACATCATGGAGAAACTCCACAAATAATGCTTCGGACGGTGAACTACGTATACTAAGATAGATAACACAATTAGGATTGAATAATTTTTCAAAAATATTTAAATTGTTTTTAATCTGATTAAATTAGTGTTTGTCACCAAAAATATAATTTATATAGTTTTTATTAAAGTACTATAAATATAATTAAAACGCAACATTAGAGTGTACGCTTGTGTGGCAGTTTTTATATTTGTAGATGGGAAAAGAATTTGGAAACTTGGCTCACATTCGCGGAGTTGTGGAATTTACAATTTCCCCCTTTGCACAAAAAGCATATCCAGGCTATTTCAAAAACGGAATTCCCAAATTGATTTATCGCTTCAAACGTAGTTTCATAACTGTGGCCACACGTAAGAGTAGTGCCACAATCACTTAGCCATCGCACTGGGCTATCTCACCATCAAATGGGCCGATAATGAATTTGAACAGGCACATCGCAAGAATCCGAATGACTATATAAATGACGTCTAACCCCCTAATTTCACTAATTCATTAAATCTAACTCCTTTAAAAATTTTTATAAAAAACAAAAAGTGATCAACAAATTAATGATTTCCGGTAATAAAACCTACAAACATGGTCTGGTGGGAACAAACTTGTGAGGTAGGTCAGATCGTCGTTATCCGACTGTTCTGGCAAGGGTGTGGTCTATGAATATAAATGCACAAATAAACATTCAAAGTCGGGTTTGTCAGTCGTTTAAATTCATCAATGTGCAATGAGGAATATCTACTGCTATTTGAACTCCGAATAGCCGAGACTGACATTCCCCGTCCTCCAATTCTCCGACCACGCATTGGGGCAACATAAGCCCGTATTCCTCTACTCTGTCCACTCGTGTCATACAACATGGAATGTTCTCTACACCTAACTAATATTTAACACTACCGCCTCAAATGTAGTTGATCAGACATGTAGTTATCCACAAAATTCATTCCCGCTTCACTGTGCAAAGCCTTCTCTAATAAGTCAAAATTGTCTTCCACAATTGCCTTGTCTACCATAAAGGACTCCTAGCAATATAACACGGAATGTGAGCCTTTAAACGAATTGGTCCATAATGTTCTTTCGTCGCCTCTCCATTCTGCCGAGAACTGTAAATCTTTTCCAAAAAATCAGCTTCCAATGGCTGCTGAATCTCTAAAACAGTGATGACGGCACATACTTTCAGATATGTCATCAAACTCATATTCAGGATTAAAATCAAAAAAGGAATTGAGATTTATTGAATGCCCGACCACAAACTGAAAATTATTTTTGGACATCCAACCTCTATTTTGGCCTCTAAATGATCAAACCAGTCATAATTCAATTCAAATATTCGCCGAATCGTCAAATATGACTCATCTCTGTCACGGGAATGTGCAACGAGACAACCCAGCAGTCGAATGACAGATATTAGCAAATCTATTGAGGAACTATTAAAACAGGAATCAATAAAGACTGGAAATCAGACCCCAGTGAGTTCATATTACCCAAGGCTCTACAAATAACCTAAATTTGGTTAACTCAAATATCAATCCAGCATTTCCTCTACAAGCCAGTAACTCAACAGTATGAATGGACACATTGACCGAATCACGTCTTGAACAGAGAATGTGGTGAATCAGAGCCTGACAAATTCGACCAAACGTCTTGTTTATAAACAGTGGCATCAAATATTGGAAAATCTGAAACTCTTCATAAACACAAAAGAACCTTATTTGATGGAAAATATGAACATAAAGACTCGAAATAAGTCTAAAATGTTGAAATAAAGTCAAACCGCGGTAATCTGTTGACCCAGATTAGTCATGACCTTATTTCTGGATGGGTCGCCCTCAAATATACTGACAAGGGTCAATAAAAACGCTTCAAAAAATGAAGATTCACTACAAAATGTGATCAAACATGACCTTGAATTTAGAAGAAGACACGCAAAACAAGACATTCCAATTTCTGTCTTTCCAGCAATGGCAACAAACAACTCGAGTGCGAAAAGGGCACAAAGATTATCGTTTGATCCCCTCGAACCATCAGGTCGTCACCCTCGTTGACAAAATCACACACAAGCAACACCAACGACCTACAAATAAAACAAAAGGAGCCACCGAATGACAAATGTCCCCATTTCTACACCCAAATCCACAAGTTGACGCAAAACTCGCAAAAGACGACGTCGAACTGGAATGGAGGACGAAACTGCGTGTTTGTGCACAAACCAACTTCCAAGAGTTCTGAGCATCTTGCCAATATCCGACTTGACTACCATTAGATGTTTTTCCCACGGAAGGCGGAAAGTAGAAGTTTGGACGACCTCAATTGGAGGGGGCAGTAGAGAGGACAGCAAATTCAGACCTGGGATGTAATATTCGGGAGAATAGAGCATATTCGAAAGCATTTCCCTCACCATTGTAACCCACATGCAATCTACAGTTAAACAACCCAGAAAACCCAAGTCAGAACAGGTGTCTTCCGAATGGATGAATTCTGTCAGAATGTCAATCACAGTGCAAGTGATCTACCAATTGGAGACAAACAGAATACTTCATTTTTGTTGTTGGATCCAACCGGAAGGTGAAAAACTAAACTCCAACAACGAAGCAAAGGACAGAAAATGGCCGAATCTTTAAACTAGAGAACATAAAGACTAAAGTCGACAACTGGACATCCGCATTCTGACACCTCTCGTACAAAAGTGAGAATAATTTGCAACGTTGGGAGGAGCAGGTTCAAAAAATAAGTCATTACTTCTACAGAAGGGGCAAAGGACAACCAAGCTGGTTCAGCGATGGTTAGAATATTCTAGAACAATCCAGAAATATGTGAAAAACATTTATCAGTTCGAACAGACAACGGAATCCATTAGCAGACACAAAATAAAGAAGAAACGAAAGCCTCTGAAACTTGCTTTGGTTTTCCTCGTCACGATGTTTAGGATTAATGACATCACTGCACATTCTCATCACACTAAGCAGTCCAAATGGCTGATGTGACAAATTCTGGGAGTAATGTGCAATGGCGGAGACAGCCTCGGTCATACACTCATCCTCCGTCCAGTCGAATCTGCTTATTTGTTGCAGCAATTCCCTTAAACTGGATAGGCACTCATCGTCATCTATATCTTGCATACAACTCCATTACACATACTTTGCTTTAGCAGAGGCAGAAGCTGACTTGTTAAAAACCTAAAAAATCTAGCAGACGTAGCCGATTCGATGATATTCGACAAAAAACGACCAAATAACCGAGAAACGACCAAAAAACGACCATTATTCTGATTTATTTTTTTGTAAACATCTTTAAGTAGTATTTTATTATTATACCTTAATTTTTATAATAAAATTTTTCTTTTTTATTTACAAACTTAAACAAAAACAAAAAATTGCAAGACAAATAACATTAGCACAAATTTGGAAATCTCATTATCAGTAATTAATATGTCCTCCCCTTGCTAAATATAAAGAATAACTCCTTTTTCTCATTGAATTTACTAAGTTTTGTAAAAAACTTTTAGGAATTGACTGCCAAATTTTCATAATATTTGTCTTTAGATTCTCTTTACTTTTCGGGGGATTTTTAGCTAATTCTCTTTACATAAAGCACCACACATGCTCTATTGGGTTAAGATCCGGTGATTGCGATGGCCAATCAAGAATAATATATTTTTTGGTTTCGAAATATGCCTTAACCATACGAGATGTATGGCATGGAGCATTATCCTGTTTAAAAATAAACGAGGATAAGCCCATTTTTTCAGCTGATTGGTCCAGATTATTAGACAGTAAATTTATATAATATCCAGAGTTCATAGTTTCTTCGATAAAAACCAAATTGCCTACACCACTATACGATATACAGCCCCAAATCATAACTCTCCCTAATCCGAACTTAACAGTCGGCAGCAAATGTGCATTTTTTAACTCCGTTTTATTTTTTCTGTAAACAAGCTGATGTTTTCTGTTGTTAAAAACATCGAACATTGACTCATCTGAGAATATCACTGATTTCCATGTACTATCAGATATCGATAAAAATCGTAGTGACGCAGACCATCTCGAAATAATATTTTTTGAGAAAGCAATGGCTTTCTTTTTGCTACACGACAATATACCCCATTTTTATTCAAAGTTCTCAGAATTGTCCTAGGGGAAACATCAATATTGAAAGTTTCTTTAGTTTTGTTGGACAAATCCACTGCCAACAATGTAGGATGTGATTCGGTTTCATTACATAAAAATTGTATTTGTGGGGAACTTAGTTTCGGAAGACGTCCTGAGCCCGGTCTCCGATGCAGTGTTCCAAATTCTCAAAATTTTCGAATATTAAATGAAATTGTGGAATACGGCAAATTAAGTATTTTTGAGATTTCTCTGATTGATTTACCCTCTTTAAAGTACGCAATAATCATCCCTTTTTTAAATTCAGTTAACTGTTTCTTGGGAGAACGTGGCATATGCAATAACAAGAAAAGTGAGCAATGTTTTTTGTCACGAGATTTGAATTTTTATGCTTTAAATTCCTTATATTGAAATAAAATCGCATAAATAAATTAATATACTTAAGAATTAAAATAAAAAATGAAGCGTAAGATTAAATTTTTTATTAATTTGTCAATAAAAGCATGAAAAAATGGCTGAGCAATTTTTTTTGACGAGCACTGTAGAATAAAATGATATTTTTAATCTATAACTTTTGTCTGGCTGTATTATTTGAACAATTTACTAATATTTCCTTATCAATTCGGGGTCGGTGTTAAACGGGCTTGCGAAACACTATCCCACGCTACCCGCCAGTTGTCGTTTTCCACGCCAAAGAATGTTCCCTTCCTTCTCAAACTTTATGTTAATAAAGCTTTCAATAGCGTAAGGAGTGACCACATGCTCGAGGCATTGTCCGAACGCTGCCCCAAGATATTCCCAATAGTTTTTCTCGCATATTTTATCCCAAGCAGCTTGTGTTTTCTGGGAAAGTCATTAGGTCGGAATGTGGAATCCAACAGAGTGACCCCCTCTTCTATTCGCTGTCTGTGTGGATCATGTGGCACGTAGCACTTCCTCGCCGGTCAATTTTTGGTATTTTGACGACTTCACTCTTGGCGGTCCTCTTGAAGTGATTTTAGAGGCATTCTTGAAGATAAAATTCGAATTTGTGAAAATTGGGCTTTCATTAAATGGTGATAAATGTGAAGTAATTTGACTTTCCGACCCACCAACAAATCGGAGTAATGCCTTCTTGCTACTTGCGAAGAAGATTGACGGCCTCAGTTGAACTGCCCTTGGAGATCTTGATTCTTGGTTCCCCAATTTGTGATGAAAGTGTTTCAAAGGCTATTGTCTCGCAACAAGAAAATATTTGGATATTTGTTCCCTGAGTCCGACATTTCGATGAAAAAAATCTCAATTTTTTTAATTTGTTTTTTTTAGATATCACTATATTTTCTTTGTAACGTCTTATAGATGAGATTAGTAAGACATCATGCTCGTTTTTAATGTTTTTTAATAAATCTTTTTCAATTTTTTGGGCGAAAATTATAATTAACTAAAAAGAGACATCGTCAAAAAAAATCTAGCTATTATATACTGGCTTGCAGGATTGAAAGACAATTCCCGCGTAAAACAGCCAGCGAGATCCTCTGAATAAGGAATATAAGTTCCCTCGGATATCTGGAGCGGTAGGTGCACAGGCGGCCAAGTTTCTTGAGATGAGCGATCGTCTTGGCCCCAATCTTTTTCAATTGTCGTTAACCTGTCTACAATGTCATTTTGTTAATTTCTTCATCATCATTTATATTTTTATCATTTTCATTTTCAATGTTTCAGCAATTCTCCATCTCTTCTATTTTATCATTTTCTGCATATTCATATTCAAGAAATTCTTCAATACCAACGGATTAAAAATATCTGTCCTTTCTATTGATATACTATCTTCTGATTTTTTTACGTTATCAATATTTAGAATTCCGAAATAAATGTTATGATACTATCTTCTGATTTATTTTTCACATTATCATTATTTAGAAATCCGAAACAATTTGAAATGGAATGTTACGATACATCTTCCCATTCCATTTTAACAAATATCACAACATCCTTTAATGTGAGCTTTTTATATGAACTATAAACGGATATTTCTTGATGTTCAAATAAATCCGTTAAATATCCAAGTTTGTGCTTATTGAAAAGCGTTTTAAAATTTTTTATGATTCCCAGGTCCATTGGCTGGACCAAGCCTGTACTATTTCACGGTATAAACATGATTTCAATATTAGACAAATTTTCTGGTATGCAATGGGAAGGAAAGTTATCTAAAATAAACAAAATTTGTTTTTTCTGTAATTTTAGATTCAAATTAAAATTTGTTTTTTCTGTAATTTTAGATTCCTCGAAAAGGCAGGGTATCCTTCTGTCCTTGAGCCAATTGGTCTTGACCGTGGTGATGGAAAAAGGCCTGATGGCTCGACGTTGTTCGCTTTCGACGCTGGTAAACCACTAGTTTGGGATGTCACGTGTGTTGATTCCTTCTCTAAGTCGGCCATTAACGAATCCGCCTCTCTGCCCGGGTCCCGTGCTAATAGGGCTGAACATACAAAATCCGAAAAATACCAGGGCTTGTTAGACGGCTTTTGTTTTTGGCCAATTGTTGTTGAGACTTCGTGCGTCTTTGGCACAAAGACAGTTGATCATCTAAAGAAACTTGGCCACCTCTGTTCTTTACGCTCCAAGGATCCTAGGGAATTTACATTCCTAATCCAAAGGATCCTGTTGGCCGTTGTGCGTGGGAACAGCTGTTCCATCCGGCTTGCTGGCCGATTAATTCCTGATCAATTTAGCTTTCCATATTTTTAATAAATATAATTGAATTAAACTTTATTAGCCAATCTATGAGGCACATTTTTCCGGTCATCCAAGCACGCTGGGAGCTATAATATAAAATAAATGAATCGTAATTGTAGTTTTTGAAACATCGGGTTTTTTTTGGGTTTTGATATCATCACAGGTTTTAATTTATGAGTTCCACTCATATTCGTGCAAAGCATTATGGAAACACGATCCTTGAAATTTGTATAACCTTTAAATCGGTTACGACAAATGGATTTTGAAGGAATGCTTTTATAAACAATCCAGTTTTATCTAAGTTGTAAATTTGATCATCATTGTATCTCTGTGAAACTTCACGAAATTTAGAAAGAAAAGACTCGATGTCAACGGAATCGTCAGTTTTCATTTCTCCATGCAATTCTCGCATTCGAAATCAATGTCCAAAAAACCATTTGAGTTTTTAAAATTTACTAGTTTAAGTTGTTGCGCAAATAACATAGCTTTACTAGAAATTAAGGCATCATTAAGAAAACCGCCTAAATGTTAGACCCTAAATAAAATACCTCTATACTCAATCAAGTCCATCCTTCAACGAATTTTTCATCAAGTTCAGAAAACTTAAGATTTGATATTTTTTGAGGCTAGATTATGTTTCTTGCTATCTTTGAGAAGAGAATCTTTTTTCAAAAGAATGTTTTTTTTGAAGAATTTTTTTATTAAACAAAAAAAGAAAATCTTTCGGCCAAATGCAGAGAAGAAAAAATGAGAATTCTTCTAAGATAAAATTTATATTTTCTGATCAAAATTTAGACGAGTATAATTATTGCGAGAAGAAATGACAAATTTTATTAATAAAATTCAAATTTATTAAAAAATCAAAATTTGTGGCCAATTATGAAAATCAAAAAAAAATGATTAGTCTTTAACTTTGTCTAGCTGTATTATTTGAACAATTTGCTAATACAGTCTTCCCTCTATTGCTCGCCATTTTTGGGACCAAGCCAAAATTGGCGACTAAGAGAATTTGGCGAGTAAGAGAAATAATCAATATCCTATTTTCTATCAACAAAAAATTTCTATAATTTTTAACTATCTAAACATTTAAATAAATAGCCGAAACATTTATTTAAAAAACCAAAATTTTAAGTAAAGTAATCATTTATAGTTTTTTTGTATGATCTTTTCTCTATATTTTTTTGATTTTTAATAAACTTTCTAGCATATTCACATCAAAATTATCGTCATCTGAAAAATATTTTTTGAGGTCCGAAATACATTTTATCGCATCTCGATGTGTAATACAGTTGTTTCTTTCACAATCTTCAGTAATTGAACTGTCTAAAATTGCATTTTCATCGTTATTTTCATAGTTATTGTTTTGAACAAATTCATGAAGTTCGTCATTTTCAGAGTACGTAAAGTCTATAATTTGGTCTTTGAACTCATCCGCAGTATATCCCAATTCACCATGAAAAATTCTTAGTTTTACATTGTGCCTTTTTTTGAACTTTTCAAGCCATCCTTTACTGGCTTTAAATTCGAAGAGACCGTTTAACGCAGCAATTTCAGTTGCTTTCGACAAAATTATCTCATCATTGAGGCAAACTCCAATAGATTTCATGTAATCTATCCAGGCAATAATTTCAGAATCAATTGCTGAATATCTAAGTCTCGAAAAACGAGAACTTCTCCCATAAATTGGATTATTCCAAGAATCTTCTGTTTGTTCAATTTAAGATCGTTAATTGCACGTCTCGAAATTGATTTTTTGAACGCGACGAAAAATTTCTGAAACACACGCCTTAGACTTAGAGAAGAATTATCAATAAGATAATTTATAATTTCTCTTTTTTGATCATAAGATAATCTTGAGCACTTCCTCATGTTACAAAAAAAACACGCGATATAAATATTTGAAAAAATTATTTTTTTTAATAATAAATTTTAATTTTTTAATACTAAAACGTGGCGAGTAAGAGAATTTGGCGAGAAATGGAATTTCCTTAGTAAAAATGGCATTTTTTCCAAAAAAGTGGCGAGTTATAGAAATGGCGAGCAATAGAGGGTAAACTGTATTTGGAAAAGAATTAGAAAAAAATTATTCAATATCCATATGGGACAACATCTCGCTAAGTTCAATGACAGGTCTGTCCTCCGAGTCGACATCACTTATTCTCAAATTCTCCAGATCTACAACAATACTACTCAACACAACCCCTATAGATATTCACCTCCAGTCTATTGAGGGGGTCTTCCTCCAAATCGTCCAAAAAGTTCTCATAGTCTCTGCAAACTAAGCACACAAACCGAACGCGTCTTCTTCAACTTTATCCACATTTGACTCCTCTTCCACTTTCTTGCTGTCAGCCAATCTGCGGAGTTTCCAATTCCTGGCCCGACGACGCTTAAATTGCCGATAATAAAACTTCTTGACGAGTATCTACAAATATTAAAATATATGACCAGAGAAGGAATGTATTCGCCCTTCTTCGACATTTGTAACTTCTCGTACTCTTCATTGTTCACATTCGAGTTGCCCAAGTCGTACCTTCAATTGAATAGTCAGACCACCACCCCAAGACATAGTCCCCCGGCTTCAGTTTGAGGTGAGTCCGCGTGTGAATTTGATCGTATTGAGTGGAAGATGCAGGTACCACCCAAACGTCAGAAAGTGAGTGCTTTAAATAAATTATTATCAATAAATACTTTATTAGAAACAATCCATTGATGTGGGACAGTCCTTTGAGTTGGGGATATTTCACAGACCATAAAATGCTGCAATGCCTTACTGGACAGTAATTCTGGAATGACATGTCTCCAATACATATTCGACGAAAGTGTGGAAACTGAATATAAATAGAAAAATCTAACTCTGGCAAGTGGAAGGATCAATCAAGTGAATATCCTGTGACACTCTGTAGCAAAGACACAACTGCCCAATCCCTCCCAGAGAATTAGCCACATTGTGAGGAAGACAGACGAGTGAGTCCTCCACTATCAAAACATAATTTACCTTATTGAGAGGAATAATCTCAACAAAAGTAGTAAAGTGGTAGAAAGCAATACTATTCTGCACATCCTGAGACACAAGTTGTTTAGAATTAGTGACACTGTCATTGTGGGGAGAGAACTAACCGACAAGGCACGAATTGTGCTATCAAATGACTCATTTTGTTGTTCTTTTTATTACTATAAAAATCAAGTCCATCTGGAATAAATAGAAAGACAAACCTCGCTGTTTTTTAATACCGACTACATTGATGTGGAGATTATACTTGAGAATGACTTGTTCTACGTAGAACATGGTTTTCCGACAGTCACACCTCTGCCTGACCTGCACTACCGAACACCAGTAGTCCTTGTTCTCCACTTTCTGACAGTCCCCACACATTTGATTGACCAGAATGTACTCCACCACCACACTCTGCTGCAAACACAGTCCATTCATCACCTGTGGGTTAGTCCTCTCCCTTACCTCCTTCTCCACCACTAATTTGACTTTTATTCGTTTGCTGTGAGGCTCAGTCCACACAAAACTGGCATCCACCAGGCGAACTAGGCTTTGGAGGTTGAGGATTCGTTTGAGACATATTGAGAGGAGTTCTCGTGATTCGGGGGCAGCAGACACGAACTTGGAATGGTGGATGAGTACTCTGAGGTGGTTGGGTGGGGGAACCTCTCGCAGTGATTGCAGGAATTGATTGTGAATTGTCGTTGGATTCCTTCGGTAATGTCGACTGTGGATCGTAGACATGTTACACAAATGTTGCAGGCGTTTCTGACTATTGGTTGTCCACAGTTGTAGCAGAGACTGGTTATGATTTATGTAGTTATATTACACTTTGTTATCAGTTGTATTCAAATCTGAAATGTAGTGCATATCACGTGGATGATTAATTTATTTAAATTAAAATTAATTTTTTTGATCAATAAAATAAATTTATAATGTTTTAAATTGCCAGAAATATTCTCTTATAAAGAAATTAACTTGGTACAAGGACGGCATTATTCAGATTTCGTAATCAAATAAATTTTTTCTTTCAAAATTGAACAGTTTATATTGATTATTATTTTTTGTATTTAAAAAAAATTTTATTTTATTTAATAAATTATTAGTTACTATTTCTCTCTGGTGTGTGTTATGGTTCCACAATTTTTTAATCTATCCCTTCCAATTAGGCAGAACGGAAAAACGTGAATAAATACTATGCCCCCGGATTTGAACCTTCCCATGGAACCCTTGATCAAGTCCTAGCAGACCATGCCAAAAAATCAAAAATAACAATGGGAGTGAAGACACGTGTTATTCGGTTAGACCATCCCAACCAATCTAATGACTAGATTTGAGATGCCCTTCGACTTTTGGTGTGATGGATGTCAAGAACATGTGGCCATGTGAGTCCGATTTGATGCAGAGAAGAGGAAAGTGGGAATGTACTACTCCACCCCCATCTTCCGATTCAAAATGAGATGCCACAATTGCACTGGCATCATCGAAGTACAAACAAATCCAAAAGTACCCTCCTCTAGCATTCCCAGGGATTGGAATATGTCGTCCACAGTTGAGGCAGACGGAAGGAGGAGAGGTGGGATCCTGAAGCCAACGAACAAATCCTGACCACTGACAGGGAGGATAAGAAGAGGATGTTGACTGATGCAATGTTCAAGTTGGAACATGACTTTGGAGACGAATTGAAGGCGAAGGAAAAGAAAAGTGAGTTGGGGCTTATCCACGAAAGCCGAGAGAAGTATTTAATCGACTATGACCTCAATTCGATTGCCAGAGACCATTATAGAGTTTGTTGTCTTTATTCAGTTTATTAGGCAGAGAGGAAGAGGAGAAGTATTGAGGAAATGAAGGACAGTAATTTGGCCAAAAACGTGGTCTTAATGTGGTGAAACTTCTCCCCGAGTCCAGCACGGATTACGCAGTGATGGCTGGAATAAAAGAACTGCAGCGACGATTTGAGAATACTGGTTGATGTGGTTGTTGGTGAGGTATAGGCAAGAAGAACTGGCGTGTCGTGGAGGGTGTCCCACTCAAATTATCAGCCAGTAGAAATTCGTCGTCGCAGTTGATGATCAACAATTTGGTGGGTAAAAACCAAAGAATGGCTGATATTGCTACAAAGGCGTTTCATGCCACTGATTTTAAATGCGCGTCGTTGCCTGTGTGTAAGAAGACGGTGGTTGAATCCCCTTCGAATGGACTGGTGTCATATTGTAGTAGCGAAGATGAGTAGATTTAAATTATTTAATAAATGCTGTGTTAGTCAATGATCAGGGTTAGTTGACTTAGATCTCGTTTTATTTTGTTATTTTTGTGTGTTACGAAAACTGTTGTTAAGTCTTTAAATTTTGAAATTCGATGATTAATCTAAGAAAAAAAGGACCGAGATGGAAATACAAAGGTCGTCATTATTCTATGAGCTATGCTGTTTTGCGAAGTTACCATGGACAGATTTTTTACATTTTTAAATTGAGAAAAAATATTACCATTTCACTACGGATTCCAGAAGTTGGCAGAATTATTGTTTTGGTTGCGCTACAATTACCAAAGAAATACAGATTATTTCGTTTGTTCTACAATTACTTTGCATTAACTGTTCTCTACTAAAAAATTATATATGTGTCCTGCCTATGCGAGGTTACAAAGTACATTGTGAAAAACTTTTTTTGATACAACCCTGGTTTTCGAGCCAAATAAATGAACTCAACAGAGAAAACAAAGTTAACTATTAACTATTTGTGGAATTAACTGTTAGCTTTAGTTAATTTTCTGAAACTGATTTAGTTTTTGCCCATGTCTGAATCTCGATTTGTGCAAAAACTGTAAACAACAAGACGGATACGAAATGGACTGCAAGCATTATGCTAAAAGCAATCCTCCATTGATTAAAATCATTCTAAAAATATTATTTGATCAAACTCTCAATGTCACAATCTCAGATGTAGAAAAGATTGCAATGATTCCAAAAATAGACCCCAGTGTGTTTGCAATACCAATCAATATACTACTATAATCTGGTCCAATGTCGACAATAGTTGGCAAGGCCCCAGAAAGAGATACTCCTATCAAAAAACAAGCGATCATAATGCACGTAATCCCTACAAATTTATTACATGTTAGAGTGGCACACAACATGAAGATGCTTACTGGAATCTGTCCTGATTAATATAATTTATGTTTAATAGAAACCAAGAAAATGAAGCAGTTTTCTCAACTTTAATTTCCCCATTACCTTCCTTTGGGCAAGAACGTCAAATAAATAGCATGAAACAAATCCTCCAAGCCAAATAAGGATTGGAACCAAAAATGTAATTTCCGTTTGCAATTTATTATTTATTCAAAAATACATTTTTTACTTGGATATTATACAACCCGTCGATTATCCACGGAATATAACTAATAATAAAAAACAGGCTATATGTCCCCGCAGAATGCGCAAATATTAAGGATAAAAATACTTTTGAGGTCAGTCCTTGACGCCACGGGAAATCCTAAAAATAAAATCAAAATTTTGCCCTTATAGTCCTGGAAGTTTTTAAGCTAACGTTTTCTTCCAAAAATTTTTTTTCTTCTGAAGTGATCCATTTGTTATAATTTGGAGAGTCGGTAAAAAAGACAAGAAAAAATATTAAATAAAGAGTTGCTGAACCTCCTGAAAATAAAATTAACTGCAAAAAATATGCCAAAAATATAAAAGGAAGTACTCCATGGATACTCGTTTTTTGCCAGCCCAGAAACAACCGAAAAAGCTAAAATAGAACCAACATTGGTCCCTGAAAATTATCAATAAAAAAATACCTGGTATGATCATTCCACTGGCTGTGCTTCGATAATTGTCCGGAAACCAGTTCACAATAATGAGAAAGATTGCAGGCAAAAGGCATGCCTAAAAACTTTAAAACATTTTAGACCTGTACATGTCCCATGATTATTCTCACAGCTATCAGTGCATAAACAGAGTATTCAATTGCCACGGGGGAAACAACACACATTGCAGTTGATATTATGATCGAGATGGTAAGAATTAATTTTTGACCATATTTTTTAGCCAACACTCCACCAAGAATTTGAGTCAGAGTGTATCCTATATAAAACGACATAAAAGCGCCTCCTCGTTCTCCAGTAGTCCAAACAAACAGTTTCTTGAAATCATATATGCTTATTTACATTATTTGTGTTATTTTGGTCAACAGTAACAATTTCTGCAGCAACCACATTTAGATTGACTCTCTGTGTATACATAATACTCAAACAAAAAAATGTAGATGTCACTACTATTCCTCTCCCTCGGACATTTTCTAATGCTGAATTATAAGAGTTGTGTTATTACTTGTCAAAGACATTTAGTAAAGAATTGAGCGCCGGTATGTAATTTAAACAATCTAATTAGGTCAGATATCCGAATATTAAAATCTAAAATTATTCATACATTTTTATAAAAGGAAGTACATTAATTGTTTTTTTAGTATACTAAATCCTCTCTTTTTTGTCATCTTTTATGACCGACAAAAAATATTGACTCAGCATATGACCTATGACGGCATTCACCTCAGGCAAATTTATATCGAAATTTTTCTTTTTGATAAAAAATGCTTTTAATTTTTAGGTATCTTTTATGCTTCTTCGGTATTCACAAAAGAATTTTTCGCAAGTTATTTATTCTAACAATCAAAAATCAAAGAATCAGGATTAATATTAAGCCAATCTTTCATCTTATCTAATTCGTGAATGATGAATTGATTTGTATCAACTTAATCAAATATTTATAGAATACTGCTCATTTTCTGCGAATTACCAATTTCGACGTCGATTGATTTTTATTCTCCTTAGTGTATGAAACAATTCGAATTTTTTTACTTAAAAAAATCTAGTAGACGTGCGCATGTTAAGCCTAGCCTAATAGAAAACATTTTATCTAAAAAATAGTTTAACCAAAAAATATTTTCCTTAAAACAAACTTTTAAAAATAGTGGCGAGCAAGAGAACATCGATCGAAATTTTTGGTATTACCACTCGGTGGAAACAATTGAAACCAAATAATTTATTGAAAAAATGAATTAGATTACTCTCTCATACGCAGCCAATTCTGTGGAGTAATCCCTCGATAGAATAGTATCAAAAAACGATGCTAAACATTCAGAAACAGAGACCATATTATCATATGCTGTAAATATAATCAAAACACTTACAGGGAAAATAATTAATGTCAATTATCGCAATTTTGCCTGTTAGAGAATCTTTTAGAACGTCAAATCCGAACAACGAAATTCCAAATTTCTTTGAAATCGCGAAGGCTGCAGATTTTATTGTCTCATCGTCTGGCGAGTTCCAGGGAATGAGTCGATCAGCCGAGTCAGCAATAGATTTCTTGCAAATAGACTGTGAATGAAACTCGATTGGCTCTTGTTTGTCTGAGCCTTACAAAAATTTTTTAATACCTGGAAACATGTTAGTGCTTGACTGGCGAGCTTGGACATTGTAATAATGACCAACGACATATATTTTGAACATAACTCCGTCGTGGTTCCGGTATTCCTGTCCCAGGCGGTCTGTCAGGACTCCAAAACCTGCAGAATCAAAGACAATGGACATCTATCGAGAATTGAGTTTATAAATTATGAACGGAGTGTGCATTCACTGCACAGGCGTCGACGGTCTTGATTACTGAATATTGTAATTATCACATTTTACTTATCGGAAAATTAGGAGGAACCAGTTCGGGAGTTATTGGAGCGAACCAAGGACAGAAAATTCTCTCGTCTAACGTCCAAGTAAGTAAACTACCGTTTTCAAAGCATTCCTGCAAACCTTTGTATTGCTCCAATCGATCATAAAGCCGAAGTATGGCAGTGGGTGGGTCTATTGGGAGTGCTTCGGGGTGCTGAGATAACAATTTCTAAATAGATTGCAATATTACATTTATACAATGAATTTGAGAGTATTTGTGTCACGTGGATTTTTAAATTTGTGTAAAAATGCACTTGGGCTGTCGTTACTTGATTCATTAAAATGGTTCAAATTAAACTAGTTCATGATAACCCATATTCTAACTTTGAAAAGATTTATGTTCTTTTTCCTGGAAAATATTTAATCAAGATTATTGAAACCGACAGAGAATCACCAATTTTTCATAATTTATATGCTTTAGTTTGTCTTCATATAGACAGGCTGCTATAGATTTCATCTAATTTAAATCTTTTATGATTTATTACTTTATGAAAACTGCATAAACCACAGATAATTATTAAACTTAATAAAAATAATTTAAAATATTAAATAATGGTTTTTCTGAATTAGAAACACACATTTCCCTCAGTACCGGCTATAGAAGATGAACATAAGAGATGAGGGTTGTCGTAGAATATTATGTCCTGATTAACATTTCATGTCATTAAATAGCTCATAATAATAGTTATAATTAATTAAAGCTTCAAAAACCACATAATATTTTAGGATTTAAAATAAAATAAAAAAATCAATATTCAAATAAATTGTCGATTTTTAATGATAATTATTTTTGCGCAAAGTAAGCCGATTTTATGCACTTTAGTTTATATGAGCTATTAAATTTTCTTGTGGAAAATAGATTGGAATAAATTTAGATTTATTAGATTTAAATCTGTTTAAATTCAAAAGGTTTACACTCATTTAAGGGTGAAGTTAATATTCTGAAGTTAATATTCTTCTGGATGATGCTAATATTCTATTCTTCAGAAATAAATCCTCGATTTTTTTATATTGAGTATTCTCTTGTCTTTCCATACATATATGAAGTTTGCTTTTTTGAAACTCTATTTGTTAACTAAATAGCAAAACCCACAATTTGTACATTTTCCGGTTAATAAATCATTTTAGCTTAAAGAATCTGACCGTTGAGCAATGAAATCATATATTTTAGCAAAACATCCCTAATTCGGTAGATAAGAAATGACACATTTTAGAAAGTGCTCATTATTAAAAAGCGGCAAAGAATGATTTAATCGTTTTACTTTATCGAATGCGCAATAAAGACACTGTCTTGTCAAAAATTTTAGAATTAATAGATCAATGTTTTTACTTTGATGCTAATACTAATAAAATTCGGGATTTTTTTGTAAACTGGTATCGAAATACGTGAACAGCAACTCTGACTACTTTCATGGCTTTTGTCTGATTTCTAAAAACCACGTTAAATAAGGAGGCATTGAAAAAGGCCAGACATTTATAAATCGATGAAAAAACTGCGATAATATTAATCTTAAGAAAGTTTTCTTTATGGTTCAATCTTAAGAAAGTTTTTGATTTCCTGGACTTGTTCCATTTCTGAGATTAAACAGAAATATTAAACCCTTTTGAATACTAAACTTTTTCAGAAATTTAGACAATGTTTAGTCTCCATTTTGATAAAGGAGAATTAAAAGTGTTAAATTAAAATGTAGAATTTTGGAAGATTCGCATCTCAAAAAAGCATAAGTTCGCAAAAACGAGTTATCAATGAAAAAGTCTTTAGAAAACTCACAAAAGCCTTCATCCACAATATTGGGAGAAGAATTGCTCACAATTAAAGTAAACAACAAGAAACATCACGACTCTGATAGAAAATTCAAGGCGTGAAGTATATTCATGTTTTTCAAAAATTTTTCATCAAAAAAAATAATAAAAAAGCTATTCAGTTCAATCACTTATCTCGATTGGACTGGTGCGTGTTGATAGGGCCATACCAACTGATACCAGCGTGGCAAGCCGATAAGAAAAAATGAAATAATCATCAAAGTCATAATTAAACGAGACCGAAACAGATAGGATAGAAAGCTTCTTCAAAAGGACGGCAAATTCAAATTTACTTTGATGCTTGTTTATTAAAAAGTTTACTTTTGAATATAACAGCTTGTTTATTTTGGTCTTTTAAAAGAGTAAAAATTAAAAAAATTTTAATTTGCTCAGTAACAGACAATATCAAAAATCCATAGCTTGTTTTCAAGAAGATCATAATGCCTCCTTTTCTTCACTTTTCCTGTGTGCAAACGATCTAGGCACGTGATGTCCATCTCCTCAATAACAATCTCCCGGTGAACTTATCGTGGACCACAATATCGGGTTTGTTGTACAACAATCGAAATGCGTATTGGAGTATTCGTGAATTTCTAGACATTTAATTAAAGCCGATGAATTTTCTTTCGTAGATATTTCCCCACACTTTTAATTATAAGTTTAGAGAGTTGAATTTTTTTTAATAATTCACTATTAAGCCGAAAACGTATTAAAAATTGAGAGATAGTTGGTCCTGAGGGAAGCAACCAAGATCTTTTCTAAGAGTCTGTCATCTCACAAGAATCTTGTTTTTTAATCCTTTGGCAGTTCTCTGATTTCAAGAAAAACAAAAATTTTCCAAAGCATACAGCGGTCGCCACTCCATTTGACGTAAAAATGTGACCCTTTATGAGACATTAGTATTTGAAGATTTTCTTTTTCATCAAGTGACATGTTTGAAAAAAGAAGTTTACCCACGTGAAGTTTCTTTTTGTTAAAAAAAGTAAAAAGTGTCACTTTATCCAAGCGTTCCCCGCCATTCTTGTCCAACACGTGGGATCCAGAATAGAATGGAAACCATTATTAAATTACAATGTCTGTTTTTCATCAATTATCGAAAATTTGATTTTTGTTGTTTTGCCATTTATTTTCACAGCAGATCCGTTAAAAACGGTTGATTGCCATTTTGAGTTTATCCCGTTGTAACCCATGTCAATTTTAACTTCCCAAAATGAGACTTTGTAAACGTGAATATATTTGTAAGTCCAAACCACGGATGACAACAATCTAATATATAAATGGATAATCATACGTTTTGAATGAGTCAAACTATGAAGTTTAAATACCCAATCTGCCATGTTTGCGAGAAACTATTTTAATGATTGTTTCAGTTTAAGCCTGACAATTTCAATCTCTTATAAAGTGGAACAAAGATTTGAACACTCATATGATTGATGACCAGTTTATTTGGGGTTTTATTATTTTATTTCCACCTGCTTTTACTGGTTATACAACTTTAGAATAACTTTAAAATAAATGGATACGTTCTTAAGGGCATTTGGTACGATTATTAGAATAAAAGTGCTCTACTTCATTCAAATAGAGAGTTTTTAAAAATTGAAACTCATTGCGGGAATATCGTTTCTGTTCAAAAACCAAAAATTAAAACAACCGAAAGGCACTATGACCATTAATTTTTATATTTAGCTGAAGGAATCCATTCAATCTGTTATTTTGTGTCAATAGTATGGGGTTTGATGAAGTCCTGCCTTATGGGAAATTTTTTGGAGACGACTGTATATCACAAGTTTATAAATTTATTTGAAGATACGTATAAATCTGGAATGTCATTTGAATTTACTCCAAATGCTTTAAACCACGTCGAGATTAACGCCGTTCACATTCCTAGCCTATCGGAAATGTTAAGTTAAATGGAAAAAATACGATATTTTATTATAACGAATTACTTTAAGTTTTTTTTATTTTTGTTGGATTATAGGGGAAAATATTATTTGTGGAATTAATTAACTTCTTTTCGTTAATCAATTTTACTAATCATGATTATAAAATTCAAATTATAAGCAGGTGTCTGCCTGTAACAGAAAAATTTAATTAGTTGCAATATAAATGTACAACTGAGTATATATGTAATTAAATGTTGGTATTGTTTTATACAAATAATGTTTAAATTAGATTTTTTTAATGCAGCAATTTATAGTTAAGAACAAAAAAGACGGTTAAACTAATATTTTATGTTAGATAAAATTCTGGCTTGTTATTACACAAATTGGGCAGTTTATCGAAATGGGCTAGCTTCTTATAAAGCTGAAGATATGTATCCATATCTTTGCACACATATATTATATGCATTCAGTAATATTGATATTGTTAATTTGAAACCTACATCAAAGGACGAATATTCTGATTTAGAAAAAAATTGTTCTTTAATGGGTTAAATAATTTTTAGATGGAAAGGGAAATTTTGAAAAAGTTACGTCGTTAAAAAAAGTAAATCCTGATCTGAAAATATTACTTTCTGTGGGAGGATGGGCAAGGCAACTTTCAGAATTTACTACAATATCAAAAAGTGCCCGAAATGCACATATTTTTGCAAAAAACACAATGAAATATTTGTCTCAATATAATTTTGATGGTTTTGATATTGATTGGGAATATCCAAACAATCAAAAGGAATCTTTCTCTCGACTAATCAAAGTTTTCTAATCTATTTTTACAAATAGATAATGAGTAATGTTTTTAAAAAGAATAAATCTAAAAAATACATGTTGACTGCGGCAGTTTCTGCTGGCAGATCAACGATTGAAAACTCATTAAACATTCCAGATTTATCGAAGTATTTTTTTCTTCTTATTTAGATATCTTGATTTAATTTTTTTAATGACGTATGATTTTTATGGACAATTTTCGAACTCTGTTGGGCATCATAGCGGACTTTACGGGACAAATGATAATGACGAGTTCAATACTGTATTGAACAATGATTTATCACAATTTAGGATTTTGCAGTTAATTATTACATCAAAAATGGAGCAAATAGGTCGAAATTAGTAATCGGATTGGGGACATATGGACAAGGGTTTAAAATTGCTAACAAAAACGGAAAGCTTGGTGATAAAAAAATTGGAGGGACTCCTCAAGGAAACGTATTATATACTCCAGGGATTTTGGGCTTTATCGAAGTTTTATTTATATGTATAACTTAGTATTGCAATGAAAATTATCAAGAAATTTGGGACAATAAACAAAAAGTGTCTCACGGAGTTAAAAATCACTATTGGATTGGAATCGAGACAAAAAGAAGTATTCGAGAAAAGGTACAATATTTTGAAATAGTTAAATGGCAAAATACGTGAAAGAAAATTCTTTGCGAGGAATGATGGTCTGGACACTGGGTCTTGACGACTTTTCGGGAAAAATATGTAATCAAGGGAAAAGTCCACTGATTGGTCAAATGCACGAATCATTGGGAATTTATCCAGGAATTGTAACTATTGTAGAAACTAAACACTATAGGACTGGATAAATAGCAAAAAAATTTATAACAACAATGTTGATAAAAATGAAACTGCTATGCTTGTTATTTTTGTAAATTTATTAAACTAGACAACGCACTCAGTTGGTGAAACTGAATTTGATATAATTAATATTAAACCATTAGAAAATACAACCAAGCAAAGTAAAATATCATCCGTTCATGTTGGTTTTTAAATAAATTTGAAGAATAATTCTATTAAAACAAATAAAAACAGGATGAAAACGACATTTCAAAAAACATGTTATTAGTATAATATATGTCATAGCTACAAAAAACAATTATGAAAAAAATACTAAAAAAATGACCACGGACAATTTAGACGGATTCGAAATTATTAATGAAGGTTGTTTTTTAACTAAATCTAGAATTGATTTGTATCAAACCTGGCATTCATAAACATCCAGAATGTTCGAAGTTTTTTTATGTTCACATGTTGGATACAAAGGATTTGTTGTTAATTGCCCCGAAAATCTTCTTTATGATTCCCAAATACAGACTTGTAATTGGAAATGAAATGTGAAGTGCTAAAATTAATTAATTGTAATGTACTAACCAAAAATAACTTTGATTTATTAATAAAAAAACTAATTAATTGCCTAACTAATTTCTGAGTCTTCAAAGTGAGCAGGGAATGACACTCCACGCATTTTTCTCTTTTTTCTGGCTTTGTAGACCTCCAAAAAAGTGCAGTCCAGGGCTTCTCGCTGACTAAATGTCAGGAAAAGACTGGATAGGCGAGCATCAATTTGGATTTTTCATCCCAACCTCTCATTTAGTTAGAAATTTATTTCACTTTTCATACTGACCATATTTTGGACAACCATTTTTTTAAACTTGTATTAGCAGGGTAAGATTAATTTCAGATGTTTTCAAAACTAAATTAAAAAGATAAGCTTTGAGGTCTTTAGAAATGAAAATAATGGAACTTATTATTTCTAAATTGATGATCCAATATTTTGAATTCGATGTCAAAAAGCCTTCAAGTTGAATTTATAAAAGTACATAAAAAACAATTTGGAAGCTTTATCATTTAAATATCTTTATTCTATGTTTTTGGTAGGTGATCTGGTAAGATCTGATAAACATCATGGAGAAACTCCACAAATAAGGCTTTGGACGGTGAACTACGTAGACTAAGATAGGTAACACAATTAGGATTGAATAATTTTTCAAAGATATTTAAATTGTTTTTAATCTGATTAAATTAGTGTTTGTCACCAAAAATATAATTTATATAGTCCAGGCTCAGCCGCTGAGAAGGCTGAGGTACATAAAGCTCAGAAATATTCCAACCTGCTAGACAACTTTATCTTCTCCCCAATATCTGTAGAAACCTCCGGGGCCATGAGCCAAAAATCGTTTGAACTCGTCGTTAAAATCGGGAATCTGATCTCGAGAAGACGGAGAGAGCCTCGGGAGAAGCAATGGTTGTTCCAAAGAATATCCATTGCGATCCTAAAGGGCAACGTCTTTTTGATCATCAGCAGCTTAAGATTATGATAATCATTTTCGCTCATTTGTTTTTCTATTTAAGATTAAACACATTTATATAGTTTTTATTAAAGTATAAATATAATTAAAACGCAACATTAGAGTGTACGCTTGTGTGGCAGTTTTTATATTTGTAGATGGGAAAAGAATTTGGAAACTTGGGTCACATTCGCGGAGTTGTGGAATTCACAATTTCCCCCTTTGCACAAAAAGCATATCCAGGCTATTTCAAAAACGGAATTCCCAAATTGATTTATCGCTTCAAACGTAGTTTCATAACTGTGGCCACACGTAAGAGTAGTGCCACAATCACTTAGCCATCGCACTGGGCTATCTCACCATCAAATGAGCCGATAATGAATTTGAACAGGCACATCGCAAGAATCCGAATGACTATATAACTGACGTCTAACTCCATAATTTCACTAATTCATTAACTCCTTTAAAAATTTTTATAAAAAACAAAAAGTGATCAACAAATTAATGATTTCCGGTAATAAAACCTACAACCATGGTCTGATGGGGACAAACTTGTGAGGTAGGTCAGATCGTCGTTATCCGACTGTTCTGGCAAGGGTGTGGTCTATGAATATAAATGCACAAATAAACATTCAAAGTAGGGTTTGTCAGTCGTTTAAATTCATCAATGTGCAATGACGAATATCTACTGCTATTTGAACTCCGAATAGCCGAGACTGACATTCCCCGTCCTCCAATTCTCCGACCACGCATTGGGGCAACATAAGCCCGTATTCCTCTACTCTGTCCACTCGTGTCATACAACATGGAATGTTCTCTACACCTAACTCATATTTAACACTACCGCCTCAAATGTAGGTGATCAGACATGTAGTTATCCACAAAATTCATTCCCGCTTCACTGTGCAAAGCCTTCTCTAATAAGTCAAAATTGTCTTTGAAAATGTACAACGAGACAACCCAGCAGTCGAATGACAGATATTAGCAAATCTATCAAAGAACTATTAAAACAGGAATCAATAAAAGAGTGGAAATCAGACCCCAGTGAGTTCATATTACCCAAGGCTCTACAAATAATCTAAATTTGGTTAACTCGAATATCAATCCAGCATTTCCTCTACAAGCCAGTAACTCAACAGTATGAATGGACACATTGACCGAGTCACGTCTTGAGCAGAGAATGTGGTGAATCAGAGCCTGACAAATTCGACCAAAAGTCTTGTTTATAAACAGTGGCATCAAATATTGGAAAATCTGAAAATCTTCATAAACACAAAAAAACCTTATTTGATGGAAAATATGAACATAAATACTCGAAATAAGTCTAAAATATTGAAATAAAGTCAAACCGCGGTAATCTGTTGACCCAGATTAGTCATGACCTCATTTCTGGATGGGTCGCCCTCAAATATCCTGACGAGGGTCAATAAAAACGCTTCAAAAAATGCAGATTCACTACAAAATGTGATCAAACATGACCTTGAATTTAGAAGAAGACACGCAAAACAAGACATTCCAATTTCTGTCTTTCCAGCAATGGCAACAAACAACTCGAGTGCGAAAAGGGCACAAAGATTCATCGTTTGATCCCCTCGAACCATCAGGTCTTCACCCTCGTTGACAAAATCACACACAAGCAACACCAACGACCTACAAATGAAACAAAAGCAGACACCGAATGACAAATGTCCCCATTTCTACACCCAAATCCACAAGTTGACGCAAAACTCGCAAAAGACGACGTCGAACTGGAATGGAGGACGAAACTGCGTGTTTGTGCAAAAAACCAACTTCCAAGAGTTCTGAGCATCTTGCCAATATCCAACTTGACTACCATTAGATGTTTTTCCCACAGAAGGCGGAAAGTAGAAGTTTGGACGAGCTCAATTGGAGGGGGCAGTAGAGAGGACAGCAAATTCAGACCTGGGATGTAATATTCAGGAGAATAGAGCATATTCGAAAGCATTTCCCTCACCATTGTAACCCACATGCAATCTACAGTTAAACAACCCAGAAAACCCAAGTCAGAACAGGTGTCTTCCGAATGGATGAATTCTGTCAAAATGTCAATCACAGTGCAAGTGATCTACTAATTGGAGACAAACAGAATACTTCATTTTTGTTGTTGGATCCAACCGGAAGGTGAAAAACTAAACTCCAACAACGAAGCAAAGGACAGAAAATGGCCGAATCTTTAAACTAGAGAACATAAAGACTAAAGTCGACAACTGGACATCCGCATTCTGACACCTCTCGTACAAAAGTGAGGATAATTTGCAACGTTGGGAGGAGCAGGGTCAAAAAATAAGTCATTACTTCTACAGAAGGGGCAAAGAACAACCAAGCTGGTTCAGCGATGGCTAGAATATTCTAGAACAATCCAGAAATATGTGAAAAACATTTATCAGTTCGAACAGACAACGGAATCCATTAGCAGACACAAAATAAAGAAGAAACGAAAGCCTCTGAAACTTGCTTTGGTTTTCCTCGTCACGATGTTTGGGATTAATGACATCACTGCACATTCTCATCACACAAAGCAGTCCAAATGGCTGATGTGACAAATTCTGGGAGTAATGTGCAATGGTGGAGACAGCCTCGGTCATACACTCATCCTCCGTCCAGTCGAATCTGCTTATTTGTTGCAGCAATTCCCTTAAACTGGATAAGCACTCATCGTCATCTATATCTTGCATACAACTCCATTACACATACTTTGCTTTAGCAGAGGCAGAAGCTGAGTTGTTAAAAACCTAAAAAATCTAGCAGACGTAGCCGATTCGATGATATTCGACAAAAAACGACCGAATAACCGAGAACAGCCACACTCCAGTGACGAGCACTCATTTTCTAAAACAGTTAATGTGATTAATATACCGAAAATCCTCACAAAAAGACTAACAATCAAATCAAAATTATCCTCCATCTCAAAAACAGCAACCATGGCCTTCCTCCCGTGTGCGTGAGAACACATTTTGAGGATTTTTTCAATCACGTCGGAAAAGGAGTCAATGGCACAGTTCTCGTCTAAAATAAATAAAAACGTAAAAAACCAAAAAGTAAATCTCTCAAATTTTCAGCAGACCGAATTGAATGAAGTCGGCAAATTAACTCACAATAACTTGATATCAACACAGAACGCGTTGATTCAAAAAAACGAAGATCCACGTCAATAAACGCGTTGAAAAAAGGAGGACACTTCAAAAGAAAAAGCAATCCTTTGTAGGTTGAAGACAAGGTCATCACAAAACTCCAAAACGACCAAACAAAGTCGTTTTTATCCTGAAGTAGCAAATGGGGAGAGTTAGAAATGAGACGATCGACACATTCAAAAACACGACTATTCAAAAAAAAGATAATTAGTGAAAAGTACAATTCTTCCAAAAGGGTGTGGATTAACCCGAATGAATCAACGTGGATCCCCAAATGAAACGTCTTCGGGGAACACAATACTGAAATCTACCAACAAGTAACATCCACTGAATACATTTTCCAACTCAGTTTGAGAGTGAGAATATATTTTGATGAGAAACTCCAAGTCTTTGATAACTTGATGGACATTGTAGACATTTTCCAATTCCTTTGTCATTCTGAGACTTTCTCCAATTGATTTGAGTGTCTGCCAAATCTCCAACTTGGACAAGAGAGTCTGAACAGTTGCTCTTAGTCTAATAGACTGAATGCCACTCTACAAATAAACATACATCAGGGACCTCGCTGATTGAGTCAAATAAATCTTGAAGAGAAGAATTGTGCATAGTCAAAATATCAAAGCATTCCGAAGACCGGAGAAGAGTGCTAAATGAAAGAATAAACTTCATCTTCAGGGTGACCGTCAATTCGGATTTTGCCAACTCATTGAGCCAGATTGAAACCAACGGAGATTCAAGAACACGGACAGCCACAGAATTCCCAGTTTCGGCCAACTGCTCGATTAGAGAAAAGCCTATTTTCAAAATCTCCGAGCTCTTTGTGGGAATGTCAGTAAAAACCAAGACCAGCCATTCAATCAGTGACTGTGTGCACACTACGAATCTCACAAACTCAAAACATTCGAATTTTGACTTCTCTGACTTTTCAATTCTCTTCAACAAAAACGGCATTTTTAAAATGTAATCTTTACACGATTTTCGATCAAACCTACAAATGGAGCCAGTTTTTGAATACATTTCGGATTTTAATTCATTTTTGACAAATTCAAAAAAAGAATCAACCTCATTTTGACTAACAAAACCAGAAATATCATCTTTTTCCTCCAAGGGGGTCAATTGTTCATCAAATGAGTTCAATAAAGCAAAAAGCAATTCATTCTGAAATATAAACATGAATATTTACAGTTTGTGGACAATTTTCCAAGTCTGAGTCATCATCGTTCAATAATATTAATTCTAAAAAGTAGCTTTATTAAAAAAATACTTTTCAAAGCATCGTCAGGAGTATAATTGGGGAAACTCTATATAAAATGATTATTTGTAATACATAGTTCATGTTGGGATCTAGTGAGCTCGATCCACATGCTAATCACGACATTAATTAATAGACGACTAACGATTGACCCTCAACTCTCTGGGAAACTGCGGAGAGGCAATCCCGATTACCACGAGAGTGATGTTCTTGTAGCTTCCTCTCAAGACTAGACAGGTTGTGGGCATCTGAATTGTGAGGGGAAAATACTTTGTAGTCAATTGTGCTCATAAATGTTGAATTTTGGTCATATTGAACACTAAATCAATCAAATTGTCGACTATACGTGTTGACGATGAGGAATTCCCGCGTTGCGATATCAAAAACGTGCAATTCGACCAAAAAACTGTTCAGGGATGTGCATCTGAGATTATCACAACAAGAAACCCTCTTATTTTTTTCTGGTTGACTTCAATGTCGTTTGGGATTATTCTGATTTCTTTAAGATATGTTCCGGTTGGAAAGTCTATGCAATCCACGTGTTTCTTTAATTATTTTAAATATATTTATTATTACTTTTATATTTATGTGGGTAAAAGTCCCGGAAAATAGAATGCAATCAGATATCGAAACCGACTAAAAAAACATAAATTAAAAATCTAAAAAAACCATCTAACTTTATTTACATGAAAAACTATGATAGTTAAAAATAGAAAATTATTTAAATAAAAAGTGATTAAAATAAAAAATGGCATAAGCCACATATTTTGCAGACTATTCAAAATGTTCCTCATTAATGAAATTAAAATCCTTAAAGACTGACTGATCCACCCGAGAAGCCACGTCACTGTATATATATTAAACAACAACAAAACGGAAATTGTTTTGTAAATCGAAGACGTCGCTTAGTGAATGTCTCCGGTATTTTAGAAAGGTCATTCCTGTCTGAAACATTCGGCTTGAACGGCGGAACAACTGAACGTGTTTTCAGTGCCTCCCAGTCGACGGAACGGAAAAAACTGTGAGTCTCCAAATCCGTTCTCCCCGTCTCCAAATTACACCCCAACCTCGTCGCCGGGGCCTAAACATACAACAAACAGGAATACTCGATCGAGTAACTCCTGCACTAAACTGGAGGCTGAGGAACTCAGAAACCGCGGAATTCTCACATTTTTGTTAACAATCACTTAAATAGTAAACCACAAGTCACTCTGGAAGAGATACTCCTCTTGGAATCCCTCTCCAATATTCGGGGGGACCTCGAAGGGGGATCTTCCGGACATCAATTCATACATCAACACTCCCAAAGCCCAATAATCCACCTGAAACCCTGAAAATGCCAGGAAAGCACATTCCACCATAATTCGGGCCAGTTATCAGTTCGGGGGCCAAATAGTTCGGAGTCCCGCAGAAGGTCGAGGTCACATCTCGAATGAAGATAGTCGAGTCCCAAAATTATTTCCCCGCCATAAAACCGTGAATGATCCTCGGGAAGTCGCTGCATTTGTTCCATGTGCGACATGAGGTCACCTCCGTTGGCAAAATCAATCACAAAAACAAGTCTGAACTCATTTTTTAATTCTTACCGATTCCTGGTCTGGAAAGTCGAGTGGAGACCCACCAGGAAGTAGTTGAGGGTTGAAATCCTGAAGACTTCCTTCTCAATAAAAACACTCTCCAAATCCTACAAAAAGTGAGTTTATTTAACCTCGCTGTGGTCAAATAAAATGGACTTTAAAATCACTTTGAGAGCATAAATCTTTTTCGTTGGACGAAATTCCGCCGCAAATACTTTGGCGTAACTTCCGGCTCCGATAACCGACAAAAACCGAAAATTTTTCAACTCAACTTTGTCACTCTCAAATTCACTTTCCTTGCCGAGTTAGAAATTATTAAACTTCTTCAAAATCCCCCGAAACGTTCAATTTTTCTGAGCCATCTTCGGAAACCTGGGAGACCCCTCCGCACGTGCCCTGGTAAGCTCGATAACATCGTTTGTGGACAAAAAGATTGCATTTACTACACGAAAGCGAGTTTGAGAAAAATCTCCAAACACTCTGATGACAGTAAACACACGGAATATTCTTAAAAAACAGTTTTTAGTGAAATATTAACTTTTCTGGGGAATTTGTTGGAGTAGGAATGTCCTCGGATTTGATATATCTTGAGCATATGTTTGATACCTCGCCGATACATGTTCCCTAATTATAAATAAGTAATAAAACATGTTTCATTCGGACACAACACTCCTGGCTTTTCTGGCACTGCTAAAAAAACTAACATAAATCAAAAATCGGTTACTGTGGACCCGAATTCGGGGGTCGGGAAAACTGAGGGCTACTCGAATCATTTCCAGGAACTCAATTTGAGAGGACAAGATGATCGGGTCACCTTCGGGGTCGATCCATTTGACGGTCATTGGCTTGTTTTCGTCGACGTCAACAAAGCCTCTGATTTGTGTTATGAATTGGTCAAAAGTGACAAATGAGGGGATCAACGACACGGAGAGACAACTAATTTGGGTTAGTCGTATTTTTGTTACTCGTTAAATGCAGTTTCTATGCGAATTAGGCGGATAAGATTGTTGTCTTTGTGATTTTCTGTGCACATAAAATTGTTTCTGATTTTTTATTGATGAATTTTAATGTTCAAAAAATGGCTAAATTATCAAGTGCACAACAAAAAACGATAAAACATTTAGTTTCAAATTAATTGAATTTATTGTTTCTTTTAATTATAATATTTTTTAATATTATTGGAAATTTTTATTCCTGTTAGAGAGTGGTTAATCCTATTTTTAATCTATAGGGAAGATTTGGAAGAATGTACTAATTGGAAGCAGTTACTGACACTGATTATATTTTGTACAACTTTTTTTACTTTTCAAAAGATTTTGTTTATTTTTTATTGATTTCGTATTTTTAACGATTTTTTAGGAATTTAACCACGTATTTTTGTAATGTAGTATTTTGTTTTTTAAGTGAATAATCGTTAAGATAGATTACAATATTAATGGGTGTTATTCCCGTTTTTAAACCAATAATAAATTAATACTTAATCAGAAACTAAGCAGATCTCACTCCAGCTCGCTGATATCCACTCTCCTTCTCTTGGAAGAAGAGTCTACTTCCAGCTGCCTCTTACTCCCCACTACCACATCTGATTCAACCATTGCATCTTCTTTAGCATTCATTGGGTCGTCTTCATTTTTGCATGCCATCTCCACATACCGGTTGGAAGCAGAAGCGTATTCTTCACCAGATACCTTCATTCCGTGCTTGTGTTCGATCATCATACTCTCGAGCGTTCTTTTCAGTACAACGGATTGGATGTATGTCCTCGTTCCTGCTTCAATAGATAGTTTCTTCATATAATTTTTGAAGCATTTCGAGACAACTCCATCCCATGTCATAACCACAGGAATTATTTTTACTTGACAGCTATACAGAAGCGAAAGCTCACTTGCCAATAGGTCATACTTGTGACACTTTTCAACCTCCACTTGCTTGAGGCAATCCTGTGAAGTAATACCCACTTCAATTAGATTTATTTCGTTTCTGACTTTGTCGTGGACAAAGATATCTGGCTTGTTATATTCTACTTTTGTTTCGGTGAGAATTGTACAATCAACCCTGATTTCAACTTTTCCCGTCGACAGTGTTGACTGAACAGAATGTCCCTTCAATCGTCTTGCTTTTTTGAGTCCATACATTCGGCACAAGTTAAGGTGAATACACTTCACAACTTCGTTGTGTCTCCGGAGATAATCACTGTTGAGCATTTTACCACACTGAGTAGCCATGTGGTCAACAGTTTTCTTGCTTTTCTTACAATGATTGCATAATGAGTCAGCGGATGCAAAAAACAAGTTTCGATCTTGCAAAAGACAATACAATGCTTCTCTTCGTGGCCCATTATTTCCATTAGATAGCCATTCTGAGGATGCAGGTAAATCACCATTAGGTTCATCCACACATTTGAAAAGCACAGAATGTAGTGCTTTAGAACTAATTTTCTTTTGTAAATATTGTATCTGACTGGACTTTAGAGACTCCATAGTAATACTTTTCTTATCAATAATTGCATATTTGGAGGATAGAAATCCTGCGATCATAGCCAAATGCCATTTATTCATTTTAATTACACGCATAATCCCCGCCCTCCGTAAACATATAGTTGACATATTTTCCAGACTCGTAAGGAACTGAAAGAGCATTAGTTCACTTTTGAAAGCAACTGATGAAAGCCCTCTTCCAAGAGCCTTCCGGTTTAAATACAGTCTCTCTTTATTTGCAGGTTTGAGATGTAATCTGAGCGACGTAAGCAATTGCCGTATTTGTCTGTCAATATCATCAAATTCAGAAGGTTCAATATTGATTAGCCTAATATAATAATTATATAGTGACAATTCATATTCATTTATAGCACGAAACAGATTCACAGAGTTGAGTTTTGTTTTCGATAGCATAGTTATCCTCTTCTTAACATTCTCAAAGATAGAGTCCATAACTCTATTCTTAAGAACATTGCTTCCACCATCTTCAAGTACACCCAAATACCGATATCCATTGATTCCGTCAATAGTCTTACAACATGATAATGATTCCAAATTAGACGCTGATTTTTCTGAATTCATCTCCAAACCAACAATTTTAAAAAATCCGTTAACAGCTTCCATCATTTTGAGTAAAGTGTCTTGTTTGAGAGCAAATATTTTTAGATCGTCAATAAATAGCAAATGATTAGTAGAATATGTTAACATATTGGGATCTTCCTGGTTAATTTCAAGTTTTGGAAACACGGAATTAAGGATCCTGCTTAGAGGATCTAATACCATAACAAATAGTAAAGGAGACAATGAGTCTCCCTGTAAAATTCCTCGGTTTAACTTCACTGATCCAATTCTTCTACCTTCCATATGCAGCTTTACTGCCCACTTCTTAACTACGCTCTTCACAAAGTTTACGATCCAAAGCGGGATTCCAGAACAATCCAAAACGTGAAACAAAAAATCATGATCAACTGAGTCATATGCATTCTTCACATCGACCCAAGCAGAATAAAGGCCATTCCCGTACTCCTTGTTCAAACATTGGTTAATGAGAGCTTGCTCCTTAATGGGTGTTATATTATTAATTTTGTGTATTTTATTTGTGAACTATTATGCCGACTTTTGAAGTATATGCTATTCACTACACCTGTGACCATTCATCTTGTTCCTGTGACCATTCATCTTGTTCAATTCTCAGGATGTCAAAATTAAGGTCTTTTGGACTGTCATGGTAGATTCTCGGACAGTGCCCATCTGTAAACGTGGACAAGTCGGACAGTGTTGTTGTCGAGATTAGTGACACTCACCATGCTTTGACTAGTTTTTACTTCTCCAAGCACAGTGCTGTGGCTATCAACGTAATCGACTCTGAAGGAGATGTCAAAGTATTTTATTTAATGTCTATTTTAGGAAATTCCCGTTTTTGAACAAATTAAAGCTAAGCTTAAGGCCAAAGGAGACAAGTTTGATCTTGATCATGAATTTGTCGTTTCTTGAGGATTTTGACTTAGTCTGGAGTTTTATGGATTTTATTAACTGGATATAAATTTATTTATTTTTTACTTCTCCAACTGATTTCATCTCCATGTGTCCTTGTTTTATTGTTGAGTGATGGACAGACTCGTCGATTTATGTAGACTGCCACGAACACTCCTCAGTAGGACATTGAGCGAGTGGGGATTCACCGTCGGCAACAAGAAGGGATCAAAACCATCTGTCGGTCTAAAAGGGGTCTCCCTCAAAGCCTTGTCAGATCCCTCCGTTTTTGGAGAGGACAATATTTTGGGGTTTATTAAGCGAGTGGAGTCTGAATGGTGGATTGTGTGAGTGAGGAGTAGTTTTGACAGTGGGGAGACATCATTCAGCACTCTCTTTTGTCGTTTTCGAGTTTGAAGAAATGAAGACTACTCTCCGGGACTATTCCCTGTCTATTATTCTTCGGAATAATTGTCGGTTTTTGGGGACTGTTTGGAGGGGCAGAACTGATGGGGACATATTTGAGTTGACTATTGTGTCCTCTGGTAGACCAAGTCGCCATTCCATTCGGGGATTTCGAGATTCGAAAGTCACTGTTTCCCCTCAAGTATTTTTACGACCTCGATTCGAGTATTTGTAACGTAGGGATTGTAGAGTCAGTCACGTGAGTGTGGCATATGGACCCAGCATTGACCCTTCTCTCTTCAAATTTTTCCACTGCCTTGACTTGATAACGTCGCCCAGTCGTGATTGCAGTCCCAAAGTTGAGTTGGTTCGACATGTTTCGCTACGTCTTTCATGACAATTGGAGAGCCCGACTAAAGTTATCGTTGATGTATTGCCTTACGAATGACCCATACAATTCGACTTAGAACAACTGTGGTTACTCTCATCAGTAGAGTAACATTTTTATTGACATAAAAAATAGAAATTCCCCTTCAAAAGCCAATTTAATTGACCGTAAAGTCTTAAAAATTGACTGAAAAATTGACCTACAAAATATTATTTACAACTTTATTTTTTATATAAACTACTCTTATGAAAGTTGGGTCCACTCTTTGGACAATCATTCTACAAAAGAATACGACTTTCTCGCCATTTTACGTGATGGCATTCTACTATGAGTAGGGAGTTCAACATTGCTCTTAATCTCGACAGTTTTGTGATTTAATACTGGATGATCGGGGAAATGGTTTATGGGGTACAACTAAAAGGGGGCTCCTTGTCCTTGGACAGTTCCCTGGAATACTCGTTCTTTCCCCTTTAAGGGAATGTACTCAGACGACCAGTGACTGTGTGGAAAATCAAGTCTTTCAATTTCATATAGGAGAGACTTAACGTTGACTTGTTCGGGAATAAAAGTGAGGAAGCCAATTTTCTGATTAAGTTTGACTCATAAGTGTTTTTTGTCACCTTTTTAGACTGCAATATTACCACTCCCCCATCCGAGACCGAGTCAACCTACCAGGCACGTGGTTATTTTGATATCCACACAAACACAATGTAATAGTGAAGAACACTGATGGACTAAGGAGAACAGAGCCGTCTTTTATGAGTTGGTAAATCACTACCAATAAGGGATCATTCTCCGACGCAATTTATTTTCGGGGATAATCTCCTGAATCGAACAACACGAACAGGTTGCTGGATTTAGTCACCGTCAAAAGATGGTCGAATCCAGAGAGAAGTTGGTTGACTTTGCTAATGCAGGTGAGTGGGCATATTTACGAAGTATTTTGCTAATGCCATATTCAAAAAATGGAAATGTAGAGAGAATAGTGTCGTTGTGACATATTCTACTTGTCCTACGCGGCCATAGATGAATTGTTGGTGAGTGATGGTCAGCCTCCCTTCGAGGACGAGGACAGTCTGGAGACATTCACAATGCTTCTGTCGATATCGACTAACAAATGGCAATACTCAGTGATCATCTAAATTGTGAACGAAAGGAGTTGTACAGTACAAGTCAAGAACTGTCAAATATGTTGTGGTATCAGTCCTCCTTTTTGTATTCTTAGTTGCTATAATAAGAGGAGACATCACTTGTGAGCCCACTCACTGACCCTCACTGCCTCACTTCACACCTTCGAGGTATATTCAAGCACGCAGAGTGGACTATCATTCATGACGACAGCCAACTCAATTTCATCATCAGCAACTTTCTGTATTTCCTGACATGATTAATATAACAAAATTGGGTCTACAAACGACACCAAGTCACAGTTACTCCACTTGGGTTGGTTTAAGGTGTCGGATCTGCATCCCAACTCGTTCTACAGAGTTGTACCTTCATTTATTCCCAAGTACGTGATCATTCCTACGGACAAGAAAAACCCATCTGTCCACAGTGTGCATAGAGGGAGTCCCATTTGGTGGAATATCCATGAAGGGACACCACACATCCGCCTACCTCACCTATAATTTTTACTTGGTGGTGGTTCAATTCTTCTTCAGTCAGTCATCTGGTGTGTCCACGTGTTTCGTGATATTCATAAAGAACAAGCGGAGTAAGGAGAGTGGGTTTGCCAAATATCGAGACGACGTGACTATTATGAAAGTATCCTCCTCACTCACCCCAGGACAGGGCAGCCTCCAACACGCAGTTTGTCTACGTCGAAATAGCTCAAGTTCTCCTTCTAATTAGTTTCAAGGTTGTTTCGTCTCGATAAAAAGTTTTTGAAATTTAGCAACTTTTCCACTTAATGATATTAAAACTTTATAGCAGGTCAGTAATAGATGGGACTTATTCGGTCACATCCTAAGAATGGATAGGAAACATCACTACGCCCCCATCCGGGAACAATCTCCGAGGAAGACCACGAAAGCAACCCTCCTGCATCAAGATCTAACTTTGATTGGAAAAGGGTTGAAATCAGCAGACGATCTCGAGCACCTGAGGGAACTATCGAGAAACAGAGGAACTTGGAAGCGATTAACAAAACGCATCCAGGAGAGGGTGGCACAAGCAAGATAACTTTACTAAGGTTATTTTGCGTTGTGCTTATTAATAATAGCAGGTCGAGGTCGAAAAATGCTATAAATACGATCTATTGGCATGGGAGTTGTTCATTCTTTACGACGCTCAAGTGAAAATAATTCCACTGGTTTTGATTCAAGTTTTTTAAAAACTACATTGAAAAGTTGGCTATCAAAGACGGAACTCAGTCTTATATACAGTCAGTTGTGTTGAAGAAAACACTGGAGAGTATGATTGTTAAGCACAGAAATGGGATCAAAATCACTGATGAGGAAATAAAATCAGCCAGAAGCCTCTTAATTGAAGCAAGTCATTCGTGAAAAAACTTCGATAATATTAATCTTAAGAAAGTTTTCTTCATGGTTCAATCTTAAGAAAGTTTTTGATTTCCTGGACTTGTTCCATTTCTGAGATTAAACAGAAATATTAAACCCTTTTGAATACTAAACTTTTTCAGAAATTTAGACAATGTTTAGTCTCTATTTTGATAAAGGAGAATTAAAAGTCTTAAATTAAAATGTAGAATTTTGGAAGTCCTGCCTTATGGGAAATTTTTTGTTTGTTTGTCTGTTATTTTGTGTCAATAGTATGGGGTTTGATGAAGTCCTGCCTTATGGGAAATTTTTTGGAGACGACTTTATATCACAAGTTTATAAATTTATTTGAAGATACGTATAAATCTGGAATGTCATTTGAATTTACTACAAATGCTTCTAAACCACGTCGAGATTAACGCCGTTCACATTCCTAGCCTATCGGAAATGTTAAGTTAAATGAAAAAAATACTATATTTTATTATAACGAATTACTTTAAGTTTTTTTATTTTTGTTGGATTATAAGGGAAAATATTATTTGTGGAATTAATTAACTTCTTTTCGTTAATCAATTTTACTAATCATGATTATAAAATTCAAATTATAAGCAGGTGTCTGCCTGTAACAGAAAAATTTAATTAGTTGCAATATAAATGTACAACTGAGTATATATGTAATTAAATGTTGGCTCTAGTATTGTTTTATACAAATAATGTTTAAATTAGATTTTTTTAATGCAGCAATTTATAGTTAAGAACAAAAAAGACGGTTAAACTAATATTTTATGTTAGATAAAATTCTGGCTTGTTACTACACAAATTGGGCAGTTTATCGAAATGGGCTAGCTTCTTATAAAGCTGAAGATATGTATCCATATCTTTGCACACATATATTATATGCATTCAGTAATATTGATATTGTTAATTTGAAACCTACATCAACGGACGAATATTCTGATTTAGAAAAAAATTGTTCTTTAATGGGTTAAAATAGTTTTTAGATGGAAAGGGAAATTTTGAAAAAGTTACGTCGTTAAAAAAAGTAAATCCTGATCTGAAAATATTACTTTCTGTGGGAGGATGGGCAAGGCAACTTTCAGAATTTACTACAATATCAAAAAGTGCCCGAAATGCACATATTTTTGCAAAAAACACAATGAAATATTTGTCTCAATATAATTTTGATGGTTTTGATATTGATTGGGAATATCCAAACAATCAAAAGGAATCTTTCTCTCGACTAATCAAAGTTTTCTAATCTATTTTTACAAATAGATAATGAGTAATGTTTTTAAAAAGAATAAATCTAAAAAATACATGTTGACTGCGGCAGTTTCTGCTGGCAGATCAACGATTGAAAACTCATTTAACATTCCAGATTTATCGAAGTATTTTTTTCTTCTTATTTAGATATCTTGATTTAATTTTTTTAATGACGTATGATTTTTATGGACAATTTTCGAACTCTGTTGGGCATCATAGCGGACTTTACGGGACAAATGATAATGACGAGTTCAATACTGTATTGAACCATGATTTATCACAATTTAGGATTTTGCAGTTAATTATTACATCAAAAATGGAGCAAATAGGTCGAAATTAGTAATCGGATTGGGGACATATGGACAGGGGTTTAAAATTGCTAACAAAAACGGAAAGCTTGGTGATAAAAAAATTGGAGGGACTCCTCAAGGAAACGTATTATATACTCCAGGGATTTTGGGCTTTATCGAAGTTTTATTTATATGTATAACTTAGTATTGCAATGAAAATTATCAAGAAATTTGGGACAATAAACAAAAAGTGTCTCACGGAGTTAAAAATCACTATTGGATTGGAATCGAGACAAAAAGAAGTATTCGAGAAAAGGTACAATATTTTGAAATAGTTAAATGGCAAAATACGTGAAAGAAAATTCTTTGCGAGGAATGATGGTGTGGACACTGGGTCTTGACGACTTTTCGGGAAAAATATGTAATCAAGGGAAAAGTCCACTGATTGGTCAAATGCACGAATCATTGGGAATTTATCCAGGAATTGTAACTATTGTAGAAACTAAACACTATAGGACTGGATAAATAGCAAAAAAATTTATAACAACAATGTTGATAAAAATGAAACTGCTATGCTTGTTATTTTTGTAAATTTATTAAACTAGACAACGCACTCAGTTGGTGAAACTGAATTTGATATAATTAATTTTAAACCTTCAGAAAATACAACCAAGCAAAGTAAAATATCATCTGTTCATGTTGGTTTTTAATTAAATTTGAAGAATAATTCTATTAACACAAATAAAAACGAGATGAAAACGACATTTCAAAAAACATGTTATTAGTATAATATATGTCATAGCTACAAAAAACAATTATGAAAAAAATACTAAAAAAATGACCACGGACAATTTAGACGGATTCAAAATTATTAATGGAGGTTGTTTTTTAACTAAATCTAGAATTGATTTGTACCAAACCTGGCATTCATAAACATCCAGAATGTTCGAAGTTTGTTTTATGTTCACATGTTGGATATAAAGGATTTGTTGTTAATTTCCCCGAAAATCTCCTTTATGATTCCCAAATACAGACTTGTAATTGGAAATAGAATGTGAAGTGCTAAAATTCATCAATTGTAATGTACTAACCAAAAATAACTTTGATTTATTAATAAAAAGAAACTAATTAATTGCCTAACTAATTTCTGAGTCTTCAAAGTGAGCAGGGAATGACACTCCACGCATTTTTCTCTTTTTCTCTTCTTTTCTGGCTTTGTAGACCTCCAGAAAAGTGCAGTCCAGGGCTTCTCGCTGACTAAATGTCAGGAAAAGACTGGATAGGCGAGCATCAATTTGGATTTTTCATCCCAACCTCTCATTTAGTTAGAAATTCATTTCACTTTTCATACTGACCATATTTTGGACAACCATTTTTTAAACTTGTATTAGCAGGGTAAGATTAATTTCAGATGTTTTCAAAAACTAAAATTTAAAAAGATAAGCTTTGAGGTCTTTAGAAATGAAAATAATGGAACTTATTATTTCTAAATTGGTGATCCAATATTTTATGAATTCGATGTCAAAAAGCCTTCAAGTTGAATTTATAAAAGTACATAAAAAACAATTTGGAAGCTTTATCATTTAAATATCTTTATTCTATGTTTTTGGTAGGTGATCTGGTAAGATCTGATAAACATCATGGAGAAACTCCACAAACAAGGCTTTGGACGGTGAACTACGTAGACTAAGATAGGTAACACAATTAGGATTGAATAATTTTTCAAAGATATTTAAATTGTTTTTAATCTGATTAAATTAGTGTTTGTCACCAAAAAGTGTTTGTTTGTCTGTTATTTTGTGTCAATAGTATGGGGTTTGATGAAGTCCTGCCTTATGGGAAATTTTTTGTTTGTTTGTCTGTTATTTTGTGTCAATAGTATGGGGTTTGATGAAGTCCTGCCTTATGGGAAATTTTTTGTTTGTTTGTCTGTTATTTTGTGTCAATAGTATGGGGTTTGATGAAGTCCTGCCTTATGGGAAATTTTTTGGAGACGACTTTATATCACAAGTTTATAAATTTATTTGAAGATACGTATAAATCTGGAATGCCATTTGAATTTACTACAAATGCTTCTAAACTACGTCGAGATTAACGCCGTTCACATTCCTAGCCTATCGGAAATGTTAAGTTAAATGAAAAAAATACTATATTTTATTATAACGAATTACTTTAAGTTTTTTTATTTTTGTTGGATTATAAGGGAAAATATTATTTGTGGAATTAATTAACTTCTTTTCGTTAATCAATTTTACTAATCATGATTATAAAATTCAAATTATAAGCAGGTGTCTGCCTGTAACAGAAAAATTTAATTAGTTGCAATATAAATGTACAACTGAGTATATATGTAATTAAATGTTGGCTCTAGTATTGTTTTATACAAATAATGTTTAAATTAGATTTTTTTAATGCAGCAATTTATAGTTAAGAACAAAAAAGACGGTTAAACTAATATTTTATGTTAGATAAAATTCTGGCTTGTTACTACACAAATTGGGCAGTTTATCGAAATGGGCTAGCTTCTTATAAAGCTGAAGATATGTATCCATATCTTTGCACACATATATTATATGCATTCAGTAATATTGATATTGTTAATTTGAAACCTACATCAACGGACGAATATTCTGATTTAGAAAAAAATTGTTCTTTAATGGGTTAAAATAGTTTTTAGATGGAAAGGGAAATTTTGAAAAAGTTACGTCGTTAAAAAAAGTAAATCCTGATCTGAAAATATTACTTTCTGTGGGAGGATGGGCAAGGCAACTTTCAGAATTTACTACAATATCAAAAAGTGCCCGAAATGCACATATTTTTGCAAAAAACACAATGAAATATTTGTCTCAATATAATTTTGATGGTTTTGATATTGATTGGGAATATCCAAACAATCAAAAGGAATCTTTCTCTCGACTAATCAAAGTTTTCTAATCTATTTTTACAAATAGATAATGAGTAATGTTTTTAAAAAGAATAAATCTAAAAAATACATGTTGACTGCGGCAGTTTCTGCTGGCAGATCAACGATTGAAAACTCATTTAACATTCCAGATTTATCGAAGTATTTTTTTCTTCTTATTTAGATATCTTGATTTAATTTTTTTAATGACGTATGATTTTTATGGACAATTTTCGAACTCTGTTGGGCATCATAGCGGACTTTACGGGACAAATGATAATGACGAGTTCAATACTGTATTGAACCATGATTTATCACAATTTAGGATTTTGCAGTTAATTATTACATCAAAAATGAGAGCAAATAGGTCGAAATTAGTAATCGGATTTTGGGCTTTATCGAAGTTTTATTTATATGTATAACTTAGTATTGCAATGAAAATTATCAAGAAATTTGGGACAATAAACAAAAAGTGTCTCACGGAGTTAAAAATCACTATTGGATTGGAATCGAGACAAAAAGAAGTATTCGAGAAAAGGTACAATATTTTGAAATAGTTAAATGGCAAAATACGTGAAAGAAAATTCTTTGCGAGGAATGATGGTGTGGACACTGGGTCTTGACGACTTTTCGGGAAAAATATGTAATCAAGGGAAAAGTCCACTGATTGGTCAAATGCACGAATCATTGGGAATTTATCCAGGAATTGTAACTATTGTAGAAACCAAACACTATAGGACTGGATAAATAGCAAAAAAATTTATAACAACAATGTTGATAAAAATGAAACTGCTGTGCTTGTTATTTTTGTAAATTTATTAAACTAGACAACGCACTCAGTTGGTGAAACTGAATTTGATATAATTAATTTTAAACCTTCAGAAAATACAACCAAGCAAAGTAAAATATCATCTGTTCATGTTGGTTTTTAAATAAATTGAAGAATAATTCTATTAACACAAATAAAAACGGATGAAAACGACATTTCAAAAAACATGTTATTAGTATAATATATGTCATAGCTACAAAAAACAATTATGAAAAAAATACTAAAAAAATGACCACGGACAATTTAGACGGATTCAAAATTATTAATGGAGGTTGTTTTTTAACTAAATCTAGAATTGATTTGTACCAAACCTGGCATTCATAAACATCCAGAATGTTCGAAGTTTGTTTTATGTTCACATGTTGGATATAAAAGATTTGTTGTTAATTTCCCCGAAAATCTCCTTTATGATTCCCAAATACAGACTTGTAATTGGAAATAGAATGTGAAGTGCTAAAATTCATCAATTGTAATGTACTAACCAAAAATAACTTTGATTTATTAATAAAAAGAAACTAATTAATTGCCTAACTAATTTCTGAGTCTTCAAAGTGAGCAGGGAATGACACTCCACGCATTTTTCTCTTTTTTCTGGCTTTGTAGACCTCCAGAAAAGTGCAGTCCAGGGCTTCTCGCTGACTAAATGTCAGGAAAAGACTGGATAGGCGAGCATCAATTTGGATTTTTCATCCCAACCTCTCATTTAGTTAGAAATTCATTTCACTTTTCATACTGACCATATTTTGGACAACCATTTCTTTTTTAAACTTGTATTAGCAGGGTAAGATTAATTTCAGATGTTTTCAAAAACTAAAATTTAAAAAGATAAGCTTTGAGGTCTTTAGAAATGAAAATAATGGAACTTATTATTTCTAAATTGGTGATCCAATATTTTATGAATTCGATGTCAAAAAGCCTTCAAGTTGAATTTATAAAAGTACATAAAAAACAATTTGGAAGCTTTATCATTTAAATATCTTTATTCTATGTTTTTGGTAGGTGATCTGGTAAGATCTGATAAACATCATGGAGAAACTCCACAAACAAGGCTTTGGACGGTGAACTACGTAGACTAAGATAGGTAACACAATAGGATTGAATTGAATAATTTTTCAAAGATATTTAAATTGTTTTTAATCTGATTAAATTAGTGTTTGTCACCAAAAAGTGTTTGTTTGTCTGTTATTTTGTGTCAATAGTATGGGGTTTGATGAAGTCCTGCCTTATGGGAAATTTTTTGTTTGTTTGTCTGTTATTTTGTGTCAATAGTATGGGGTTTGATGAAGTCCTGCCTTATGGGAAATTTTTTGGAGACGACTTTATATCACAAGTTTATAAATTTATTTGAAGATACGTATAAATCTGGAATGCCATTTGAATTTACTACAAATGCTTCTAAACCACGTCGAGATTAACGCCGTTCACATTCCTAGCCTATCGGAAATGTTAATTATTTTTGTTGGATTATAAGGGAAAATATTATTTGTGGAATTAATTAACTTCTTTTCGTTAATCAATTTTACTAATCATGATTATAAAATTCAAATTATAAGCAGGTGTCTGCCTGTAACAGAAAAATTTAATTAGTTGCAATATAAATGTACAACTGAGTATATATGTAATTAAATGTTGGCTCTAGTATTGTTTTATACAAATAATGTTTAAATTAGATTTTTTTAATGCAGCAATTTATAGTTAAGAACAAAAAAGACGGTTAAACTAATATTTTATGTTAGATAAAATTCTGGCTTGTTACTACACAAATTGGGCAGTTTATCGAAATGGGCTAGCTTCTTATAAAGCTGAAGATATGTATCCATATCTTTGCACACATATATTATATGCATTCAGTAATATTGATATTGTTAATTTGAAACCTACATCAACGGACGAACGAATATCTGATTTAGAAAAAAATTGTTCTTTAATGGGTTAAAATTTTTTTTAGATGGAAAGGGAAATTTTGAAAAAGTTACGTCGTTAAAAAAAGTAAATCCTGATCTGAAAATATTACTTTCTGTGGGAGGATGGGCAAGGCAACTTTCAGAATTTACTACAATATCAAAAAGTGCCCGAAATGCACATATTTTTGCAAAAAACACAATGAAATATTTGTCTCAATATAATTTTGATGGTTTTGATATTGATTGGGAATATCCAAACAATCAAAAGGAATCTTTCTCTCGACTAATCAAAGTTTTCTAATCTATTTTTACAAATAGATAATGAGTAATGTTTTTAAAAAGAATAAATCTAAAAAATACATGTTGACTGCGGCAGTTTCTGCTGGCAGATCAACGATTGAAAACTCATTTAACATTCCAGATTTATCGAAGTATTTTTTTCTTCTTATTTAGATATCTTGATTTAATTTTTTTAATGACGTATGATTTTTATGGACAATTTTCGAACTCTGTTGGGCATCATAGCGGACTTTACGGGACAAATGATAATGACGAGTTCAATACTGTATTGAACCATGATTTATCACAATTTAGGATTTTGCAGTTAATTATTACATCAAAAATGGAGCAAATAGGTCGAAATTAGTAATCGGATTGGGGACATATGGACAGGGGTTTAAAATTGCTAACAAAAACGGAAAGCTTGGTGATAAAAAAATTGGAGGGACTCCTCAAGGAAACGTATTATATACTCCAGGGATTTTGGGCTTTATCGAAGTTTTATTATATGTATAACTTAGTATTGCAATGAAAATTATCAAGAAATTTGGGACAATAAACAAAAAGTGTCTCACGGAGTTAAAAATCACTATTGGATTGGAATCGAGACAAAAAGAAGTATTCGAGAAAAGGTACAATATTTTGAAATAGTTAAATGGCAAAATACGTGAAAAAAATTCTTTGCGAGGAATGATGGTGTGGACACTGGGTCTTGACGACTTTTCGGGAAAAATATGTAATCAAGGGAAAAGTCCACTGATTGGTCAAATGCACGAATCATTGGGAATTTATCCAGGAATTGTAACTATTGTAGAAACCAAACACTATAGGACTGGATAAATAGCAAAAAAATTTATAACAACAATGTTGATAAAAATGAAACTGCTGTGCTTGTTATTTTTGTAAATTTATTAAACTAGACAACGCACTCAGTTGGTGAAACTGAATTTGATATAATTAATTTTAAACCTTCAGAAAATACAACCAAGCAAAGTAAAATATCATCTGTTCATGTTGGTTTTTAATTAAATTTGAAGAATAATTCTATTAACACAAATAAAAACAAGATGAAAACGACATTTCAAAAAACATGTTATTAGTATAATATATGTCATAGCTACAAAAAACAATTATGAAAAAAATACTAAAAAAATGACCACGGACAATTTAGACGGATTCAAAATTATTAATGGAGGTTGTTTTTTAACTAAATCTAGAATTGATTTGTACCAAACCTGGCATTCATAAACATCCAGAATGTTCGAAGTTTGTTTTATGTTCACATGTTGGATATAAAGGATTTGTTGTTAATTGCCCCGAAAATCTCCTTTATGATTCCCAAATACAGACTTGTAATTGGAAATGGAATGTGAAGTGCTAAAATTCATCAATTGTAATGTACTAACCAAAAATAACTTTGATTTATTAATAAAAAGAAACTAATTAATTGCCTAACTAATTTCTGAGTCTTCAAAGTGAGCAGGGAATGACACTCCACGCATTTTTCTCTTTTCTCTCTTCTTTTCTGGCTTTGTAGACCTCCAGAAAAGTGCAGTCCAGGGCCTCTCGCTGACTAAATGTCAGGAAAAGACTGGATAGGCGAGCATCAATTTGGATTTTTCTTCCCAACCTCTCATTTAGTTAGAAATTCATTTCACTTTTCATACTGACCATATTTTGGACAACCATTTTTTAAACTTGTATTAGCAGGGTAAGATTAATTTCAGATGTTTTCAAAAACTAAAATTTAAAAAGATGAGCTTTGAGGTCTTTGAAAATGAAAATAATGGAACTTATTATTTCTAAATTGATGATCCGATATTTTATGAATTCGATGTCAAAAAGCCTTCAAGTTGAATTTATAAATGTACATAAAGAACAACTTATTATCACTCCAATTAAGGATTTGGAAGCTTTATCATTTCAATATTTTTATTCTATGTTTTTGGTAGATGATCTGGTAAGATCTGAAAAACATCATGGAGAAACTCCACAAATAAGGCTTCGGACGGTGAACTACGTATACTAAGATAGATAACACAATTAGGATTGAATAATTTTTCAAAAATATTTAAATTGTTTTTAATCTGATTAAATTAGTGTTTGTCACCAAAAATATAATTTATATAGTTTTTATTAAAGTACTATAATATATTAATTAAAACGCAACATTAGAGTGTACGCTTGTGTGGCAGTTTTTATATTTGTAGATGGGAAAAGAATTTGGAAACTTGGCTCACATTCGCGGAGTTGTGGAATTTACAATTTCCCCCTTTGCACCAAAAAGCATATCCAGGCTATTTCAAAAACGGAATTCCCAAATTGATTTATCGCTTCAAACGTAGTTTCATAACTGTGGCCACACGTAAGAGTAGTGCCACAATCACTTAGCCATCGCACTGGGCTATCTCACCATCAAATGGGCCGATAATGAATTTGAACAGGCACATCGCAAGAATCCGAATGACTATATAAATGACGTCTAACCCCCTAATTTCACTAATTCATTAAATCTAACTCCTTTAAAAATTTTTATAAAAAACAAAAAGTGATCAACAAATTAATGATTTCCGGTAATAAAACCTACAAACATGGTCTGGTGGGAACAAACTTGTGAGGTAGGTCAGATCGTCGTTATCCGACTGTTCTGGCAAGGGTGTGGTCTATGAATATAAATGCACAAATAAACATTCAAAGTCGGGTTTGTCAGTCGTTTAAATTCATCAATGTGCAATGACGAATATCTACTGCTATTTGAACTCCGAATAGCCGAGACTGACATTCCCCGTCCTCCAATTCTCCGACCACGCATTGGGGCAACATAAGCCCGTATTCCTCTACTCTGTCCACTCGTGTCATACAACATGGAATGTTCTCTACACCTAACTCATATTTAACACTACCGCCTCAAATGTAGTTGATCTGACATGTAGTTATCCACAAAATTCATTCCCGCTTCACTGTGCAAAGCCTTCTCTAATAAGTCAAAATTGTCTTCCACAATTGCCTTGTCTACCATAAAGGACTCCTAGCAATATAACACGGAATGTGAACCTTTAAACGAATTGGTCCATAATGTTCTTTCGTAGCCTCTCCATTCTGCCGAGAACTGTAAATCTTTTCCAAAAAATCAGCTTCCAATGGCTGTTGGATCTCTAAAACAGTGATGACGGCACATACTTTCAGATATGTCATCAAACTCATATTCAGGATTAAAATCAAAAAAAGAATTAAGATTTATTGAATGCCCGACCACAAACTGAAAATTATTTTTGGACATCCAACCTCTATTTTGACCTCTAAATGGTCAAACCAGTCATAATTCAATTCAAATATTCGCCGAATCGTCAAATATGACTCATCTCTGTCACGGGAATGTGCAACGAGACAACCCAGCAGTCGAATGACAGATATTAGCAAATCTATTGAGGAACTATTAAAACAGGAATCAATAAAAGACTGGAAATCAGACCCCAGTGAGTTCATATTACCCAAGGCTCTACAAATAACCTAAATTTGGTTAACTCGAATATCAATCCAGCATTTCCTCTACAAGCCAGTAACTCAACAGTATGAATGGACACATTGACCGAGTCACGTCTTGAGCAGAGAATGTGGTGAATCAGAGCCTGACAAATTCGACCAAAAGTCTTGTTTATAAACAGTGGCATCAAATATTGGAAAATCTGAAACTCTTCATAAACACAAAAGAACCTTATTTGATGGAAAATATGAACATAAAGACTCGAAATAAGTCTAAAATGTTGAAATAAAGTCAAACCGCGGTAATCTGTTGACCCAGATTAGTCATGACCTCATTTCTGGATGCGTCGCCCTCAAATATCCTGACAAGGGTCAATAAAAACGCTTCAAAAAATGCAGATTCACTACAAAATGTGATAAAATATGACCTTGAATTTAGAAGAAGACACACAAAACAAGACATTCCAATTTCTGTCTTTCCAGCAATGGCAACAAACAACTCGAGTGCGAAAAGGGCACAAAGATTCATCGTTTGATCCCCTCGAACCATCAGGTCGTCACCCTCGTTGACAAAATCACACACAAGCAACACCAACGACCTACAAATGAAAAAAAGGAGACACCGAATGACAAATGTCCCCATTTCTACACCCAAATCCACAAGTTGACGCAAAACTCGCAAAAGACGGCGTCGAACTGGAATGGAGGACGAAACTGCGTGTTTGTGCACAAAACCAACTTCCAAGAGTTCTGAGCATCTTGCCAATATCCGACTTGACTACCATTAGATGTTTTTCCCACGGAAGGCGGAAAGTAGAAGTTTGGACGAGCTCAATTGGAGGGGGCAGTAGAGAGGACAGCAAATTCAGACCTGGGATGTAATATTCGGGAGAATAGAGCATATTCGAAAGCATTTCCCTCACCATTGTAACCCACATGCAATCTACAGTTAAACAACCCAGAAAACCCAAGTCAGAACAGGTGTCTTCCGAATGGATGAATTCTGTCAGAATGTCAATCACAGTGCAAGTGATCTACTAATTGGAGACAAACAGAATACTTCATTTTTGTTGTTGGATCCAACCGGAAGGTGAAAAACTAAACTCCAACAACGAAGCAAAGGACAGAAAATGGCCGAATCTTTAAACTAGAGAACATAAAGACTAAAGTCGACAACTGGACATCCGCATTCTGACACCTCTCGTACAAAAGTGGAAATAATTTGCAACGTTGGGAGGAGCAGGTTCAAAAAATAAGTCATTACTTCTACAGAAGGGGCAAAGGACAACCAAGCTGGTTCAGCGATGGTTAGAATATTCTAGAACAATCCAGAAATATGTGAAAAACATTTATCAGTTCGAACAGACAACGGAATCCATTAGCAGACACAAAATAAAGAAGAAACGAAAGCCTCTGAAACTTGCTTTGGTTTTCCTCGTCACGATGTTTGGGATTAATGACATCACTGCACATTCTCATCACACAAAGCAGTCCAAATGGCTGATGTGACAAATTCTGGGAGTAATGTGCAATGGCGGACACAGCCTCGGTCATACACTCATCCTCCGTCCAGTCGAATCTGCTTATTTGTTGCAGCAATTCCCTTAAACTGGATAAGCACTCATCGTCATCTATATCTTGCATACAACTCCATTACACATACTTTGCTTTAGCAGAGGCAGAAGCTGACTTGTTAAAAACCTAAAAAATCTAGCAGACGTAGCCGATTCGATGATATTCGACAAAAAACGACCGAATAACCGAGAACAGCCACACTCCAGTGACGAGCACTCATTTTCTAAAACAATTAATGTGATTAATATACCGAAAATCCTCACAAAAAGACTAACAATCAAATCAAAATTATCCTCCATCTCAAAAACAGCAACCATGGCCTTCCTCCCGTGTGCGTGAGAACACATTTTGAGGATTTTTTCAATCACGTCGGAAAAGGAGTCAATGGCACAGTTCTCGTCTAAAATAAATAAAAACGTAAAAAACCAGAAAGTAAATCTCTCAAATTTTCAGCAGACCGAATTGAATGAAGTCGGCAAATTAACTCACAATAACTTGATATCAACACAGAACGCGTGGATTCAAAAAAACGAAGATCCACATCAATAAACGCGTTGAAAAAAGGAGGACACTTCAAAAGAAAAAGCAATCCTTTGTAGGTTGAAGACAAAGTCATCACAAAACTCCAAAACGACCAAACAAAGTCATTTTATCCTGAAGTAGCAAATGAGGAGAGTTAGAAATGAGACGATCGACACATTCAAAAACACGACTATTCAAAAAAAGATAATTAGTGAAAAGTACAATTCTTCCAAAAGAGTGTGGATTAAACCGAATGAATCAACGTGGATCCCCAAATGAAACGTCTTCGGCGAACACAATACTGAAATCTACCAACAAGTAACATCCACTGAATACATTTTCCAACTCAGTTTGAGAGTGAGAATATATTTTGATGAGAAACTCCAAGTCTTTGATAACTTGATGGACATTGTGGACATTTTCCAATTCCTTTGTCATTCTGAGACTTTCTCCAATTGATTTGAGTGCCTGCCAAATCTCCAACTTGGACAGGAGAGTCTGAACAGTTGCTCTTAGTCTAATAGACTGAATGCCACTCTACAAATAAACATACATCAGGGACCTCGCTGATTGAGTCAAATAAATCTTGAAGAGAAGAATTGTGCATAGTCAAAATATCAAAGCATTCCGAAGACCGGAGAAGAGTGCTAAATGAAAGGATAAACTTCATCTTCAGGGTGACCGTCAACTCGGATTTTGCCAACTCATTGAGCCAGATTGGAACCAACGGAGATTCAAGAACACGGACAGCCACAGAATTCCCAGTTTCGGCCAACTGCTCGATTAGAGAAAAGCCTATTTTCAAAATCTCCGAGCTCTTTGTGGGAATGTCAGTAAAAACCAAGACCAGCCATTCAATCAGTGACTGTGTGCACACTACGAATCTCACAAACTCAAAACATTCGAATTTTGACTTGTCTGACTTTTCAATTCTCTTCAACAAAAACGGCATTTTTGAAATGTAATCTTTACACGATTTTTGATCGAACCTACATGGAGCCAGTTTTGAATACATTTCGGATTTTAATTCATTTTTGACGAATTCAAAAAAAGAATCAACCTCATTTTGACTAACCAAACCAGAAATATCATCTTTGTCCTCCAGGGGGGTCAATTGTTCATCAAATGAGTTCAACAAAGCAAAAAACAATTCATTCTGAAATATAAATATGAATATTTACAGTTTGTGGACAATTTTCCAAGTCTGAGTCATCCTCATTCAATAATATTAATTCTAAAAAGTGTTTTATTAAAAAAATACTTTTCAAAGCATCGTCAGAAGTATAATTGGGGAAACTCTATATAAAATGATTATTTGTAATACATAGTTCATGTTGGGATCTAGTGAGCTCGATCCACATGCTAATCACGACATTAATTAAAAGACGACTAACGATTGACCCTCAACTCTCTGGGAAACTGCGGAGAGGCAATCCCGATTACCACGAGAGTGATGTTCTTGTAGCTTCCTCTCAAGACTAGACAGGTTGTGGGCATCTGAATTGTGAGGGGAGAATACTTTGTAGTCAATTGTGCTCATAAATGTTGAATTTTGGTCATATTGAACACTAAATCAATCAAATTGTCGACTATACGTGTTGACAATGAGGAATTCCCGCGTTGCAATATCAAAAACGTGCAATTCGACCAAAAAACTGTTCGGGGATGTGCATCTGAAATTATCACAACAAGAAACCCTCTTATTTTTTTCTGCTTGACTTCAATGTCGTTTGGGATTATTCTGATTTCTTTAAGATATGTTCCGGTTGGAAAGTCTATACAATCCACGTGTTTCTTTAATTATTATAAATATATTTATTATTACTTTTATATTTATGTGGGTAAAAGTCCCGGAAAATAGAATGCAATCAGATATCGAAACCGACATGCAACCTCACACTTTAATTTAAATAAAATTATTAAAAAATATTCATTATAAATTAAAAAAACATAAATTAAAAATCTAAAACAGGGGTGCGCAAGCTTTTTGGGTTTGCGGCTGCATAGCATTTTTTTTCCTTCTCTTCCACAGCCGCACATTTTCTGCATTATTTTTTCGATATTAATATAGTAATTTTTTTTAATTATTAAAAGTGACCGCATAAGTTGCCCATTGTCATCGAGACCAAATGAGTTCTTGGACAGGAAATGCTCTCGTTCATCAGGGACATCATATTATTAAAATAAATAATTATTTCGTGGACATATAATTATTTTGAAATCCACGGGTAGGGTAGATATCATTATGCGCAAACATGACTCTAAGTTTGCATCCGTTATCCGAGATCTATATTGACTTTTTAAATATTTCATTTTGGAAAATGTAGACTCACATAAATAAAAAAGTTTTTAAACATTTTTTTGTTGTCTTAATTTGTATTTCAAATTTTGGACGGAATCTTCTCTTGAACACTTGGACTTGACAACTAGGTGGTCTAAATGTCTTTGAAAATGTTGTTTAGCATTGTCCCGTTTTATAGTTTTCACAATCTCATGGCACAATAGCATTGCATGCTATTGTTGTCTGTTTCGACTACGAAGTATTCACTTTCCCAGTTGATATTAAATTTTCTTTTTTCTTCATTCAAGAACGTCGTCTTTCAACAGGTAATGACATAAATAAATTAAGCCGTTTATGAATATTTTTAATTATCATTTCATGCCTAAAGGAAACCATGGACCAGAGAAGGTTGGCTTGTTTACAAGCGGGCAGCCAGCCCCTAAGCGGCGCGTGGCTAAACTGTTACCCTTGTAATACAACTGGCTGCCTTCTTAATGATGAAGCCATAAGAATTGGAGTTTGTCTGCGCCTCGGTCTACGCGTTTATGAAAAACACCAAAGCCGGTGCGGCGTGTGGACTGACGAGTTTGGATATCACTCCCTCTCCTGTCGAAACGGAATTGGACGTTCCTCACGGCATTCCGAACTGAACCAGATCATCTGTCGATCTCTTCGAACTGCGGGATTCCACACACAATTGGAACCTGCAGGGATTTTCGTAGAGGACGGCAGAAGACCCGATGGGATGACCACATTTCCATTCCAGAGGGGAAAGTGTCTGGTTTGGGACGTCACGTGTGTGAACTCCTTTTCTAATCAGAATATCAAATTATGCATCGAGAATCCTGGAGCCCCGTCTGAACGGGCTGAGAAAAGAAAAGCTGAGAAATACGCTGGAATTGGGAATGGAAGAGTGTTTGTCCCCCTGGCTGTTGAGACGTCAGGAATACAGGGGCCTTCTACTCGGACCCTACTCCAGCGCATTGCCTCATTAATCGAAAGGGTTACCGGCGACCCGTGTGAGCACCGGTATTTAATCGAAAGAATATCTATAGCCATAGTCAGAGGCAATACTCTGGCTATCTGCCAATGACTATTTCTCTTTTGATTTGAAATAAATTTAATCCTAAAAAAAAAATATCATTTAGGGTTTTTCTTGATTAATTAACAATATGAGCATTATATTTAAGATTAGTTGCTCGATGACCTAATTGTGCCCACGGCCGCACATTCATCGACTCACGGCCGCACTTGCGCACCCCTGATCTAAAAAAACCATCTAACTTTATTTACATAAAAACTAGTATAGCTATGATAGTAAAAAACAGAAAATTATTTAAATAAAAAGTGATTAAAATAAAAAATGGCATAAGCCACATATTTCGCAGACTATTCAAAATGTTCCTCATTAATGAAATTAAAATCCTTAAAGACTGACTGATCCACCCGAGAAGCCACGTCGCTGTATAAATATAAAACAACAACAAAACGGAAATTGTTTTGTAAATCGAAGACGTCGCTTAGTGAATGTCTCCGGTATTTTAGAAAGGTCATTCCTGTCTGAAACATTCGGCTTGAACGGCGGAACAACTGAACGTGTTTTCAGTGCCTCCCAGTCGACGGAACGGAAAAAACTGTGAGTCTCCAAATCCGTTCTCCCCGTCTCCAAATTACATCCCAACCTCGTCGCCGGGTCCTAAACATACAACAAACAGGAATACTCGATCGAGTAACTCCTGCACTAAACTGGAGGCCGAGGGACTCAGAAACCGCGGAATTCTCACATTTTTGTTAACAATCACTTAAATAGTAAACCACAAGTCACTCTGGAAGAGATACTCCTCTTGGAATCCCTCTCCAATATTCGGGGGGACCTCGAAGGGGGATCTTCCTGACATCAATTCATACATCAACACTCCCAAAGCACAATAATCGACCTGAAACCCTGAAAATGCCAGGAAAGCACATTCCACCATAATTCGGGCCAGGGGGCCAAATAGCTCGGAATCCAGCAGAAGGTTGAGATATGTGTTAATCTGAATACCCAACACGGAAAACCTTGCAGAGACCGTAATCCGTGAGTTTGACGTGTCCGTCGTGTTCCAACAAAACATTGTCGAGTTTCAAATCTCTGTAAATGATGCCTAAAATTGCCAATCGAATAAAAAACCGTTCGAATGAAGATAGTCGAGTCCCAAAATTATTTCCCCGCCATAAAACCGTGAATGATCCTCGGGAAGTCGCTGCATTTGTTCCATGTGCGACATGAGGTCACCTCCGTTGGCAAAATCAATCACAAAAACAAGTCTGAACTCATTTTTTAATTCCTACCGATTCCTGGTCTGGAAAGTCGAGTGGAGACCCACCAGGAAGTGGTTGAGGGTTGAAATCCTGAAGACTTCCTTCTCAATAAAAACACTCTCCAAATCCTACAAAAAGTGAGTTTATTTAACCTCGCTGTGGTCAAATAAAATGGACTTTAAAATCACTTTGAGAGCATAAATCTTTTTCGTTGGACGAAATTCCGCCGCAAATACTTTGGCGTAACTTCCGGCTCCAATAACCGACAAAAACCGAAAATTTTTCAACTCAACTTTGTCACTCTCAAATTCACTTTCCTTGCAGAATTAGAAATTATTAAACTTCTTCAAAATCCCCCGAAACGTTCAATTTTTCTGAGCCATCTTCGGAAACCTGGGAGACCCCTCCGCACGTGCCCTGGTAAGCTCGATAACATCGTTTGTGGACAAAAAGATTGCATTTACTACACGAAAGCGAGTTTGAGAAAAATCTCCAAACACTCTGATGACAGTAAACACACGGAATATTCTTAAAAAGCAGTTTTTTGTGAAATATTAACTTTTTTGGGGAATTTGTTGGAGTAGGAATGTCCTCGGATTTGATATATCTTGAGCATATGTTTGATACCTCGCCGATACATGTTCCCTAATTGTAAATAAGTAATAAAACATGTTTCATTCGGACACAACACTCCTGGCTTTTCTGGCACTGCTAAAAAAACTAACATAAATCAAAAATCGGTTACTGTGGACCCGAATTCGGGGGTCGGGAGAACTGAGGGCTACTCGAATCATTTCCAGGAACTCAATTTGAGAGGACAAAATGATCGGGTCACCTTCGGGGTCGATCCATTTGACGGTCATTGGCTTGTTTTCGTCGACGTCAACAAAGCCTCTGATTTGTGTTATGAATTGGTCAAAAGTGACAAATGAGGGGATCAACGACACGGAGAGACAACTAATTTGGGTTAGTCGTATTTTTGTTACTCGTTAAATGCAGTTTCTATGCGAATTAGGCGGATAAGATTGTTGTCTTTGTGATTTTCTGTGCACATGAAATTGTTTCTGATTTTTTATTGATGAATTTTAATGTTCAAAAAATGGCTAAATTATCAAGTGCACAACAAAAAACGATAAAACATTCAGTTTCAAATTAATTGAATTTATTATTTCTTTTAATTATAATATTTTTTAATATTATTGGAAATTTTTATTCCTGTTAGAGAGTGGTTAATCCTATTTTTAATCTATAGGGAAGATTTGGAAGAATTCACTAATTGGAAGCAGTTACTGACACTGATTATATTTTGTACAACTTTTTTTATTTTTCAAAAGATTTTGTTTATTTTTTATTGATTTCGTATTTTTAACGATTTTTTAGGAATTTAACCACGTATTTTTGTAATGTAGTCTTTTGTTTTTTAAGTGAATAATCATTAAGATAGATTACAATATTAATGGGTGTTATATTATTAATTTTGTGTATTTTATTTGTGAACTATTATGCCGACTTTTGAAGTATATGCTATTCACTACACCTGTGACCATTCATCTTGTTCTCTATAAAGTCAACATTTCAATAACATTAATTTTATAAAATAGAAAATATTTTTATTAGCTCACTATTTATTATGCAAACAGGTTTATTTAAAAAAAAAACTAATTAACTAAGTAATTTTCTAAGTCCAGAGCCTTCAAAGTAAGCAGAAGTTGTGCATAAATTTTTGATTTCTTGCTTGATGAATAGTTCATCCTCCATAGAAGCTTCCTGTCTTTTTTTGTTTTTTGGAAACAAGATATAGATACTTCATAACAAATAAGATCTACAGTCACTTGTGTTCTTTTCAAAGAGGAAGTAATTTATTTAACACTAAATGTTATTAAGAGTTCTCTAATTGTTTGTTTTAATTTTAATAATAAATCTTGTTCTCTATAAAGTCAAGATTTCAATAACATTAATTTTTAAAAATAGAAAATATTTTTATTAGCTCACTATTTATTATGCAAACAGCTTTATTAAAAAAACTAATTAACTAAGTAATTTTCTAAGTCCAGAGTCAATTACTGGTCAATAGATTAAACTCGCATTTGGAGATTTTATCACAGGGCAACCCCGAAAAAGTGAATTAAAATATTAATCTTTTATAGAATAATGATGTGATTAATTCAATAATCACTTCAATCCAGGTTTCCATTATTTATCATAGTCAAAGAAATTCGAAAAGATAATTTCAAGTCCAAATTTCCCAATAATCTGAAGGCAGTTTCAGAATTCTGTTCTTTCTATGCCTGGCCTTCATGGTTGTGGGTGGCAGGACTGATATTCCTAGACTGATTACGATCCTCCTAGTTTTTGCTCGACAATCGAAGATGCAACTGTTTTTTTCTTCAATAAAATCTGAGTTCAGTACAAATCAAGGTTAATTTAATGAGAAATGACTTTAGTGATGAAAATCAAATTTCCTGGTGCAATTCAATGTCAGCCATTTCCAAAAAATGATGACTTTTATAAGAGCCAACTACCCTAAAGGATTTAAGTCAGTTTCTCAAGTAGTACTCAAAAAATTATTTATTAGGCTAGTTTAAGTACTCAAAAATCTCAGGCTCCGACAACCACTTCAAATCCGTTCAGTGCTTTGAAGTCAGATCTCGAATGTGGCCTGGGAATAACCAGCCTAGTACTAATTTATCATAAGGTCTCAAAAAGTGACTGATGATATGAAAACTCACAAAATCCTGATTTGAGAGGAAATGTGAACATGCAAGATACTTTCGACAAGTCTCCGGTTCTCGGAAATACGTTCCGGCAGCTGTAGCGACCCAAAAAGTCAAAGACCCTGTTTTTTCATTTGATGGGAATAAGTGGACTGTGGTATATTTGTTGGAAATAACCTGGCAAGATGTATCAAGTGAATGCTAATGACATTGTGATTAAAGATGGTGCCATCAAGCACGCTTTTTCCACTGCCTTGACTTGATAACGTCGCCCAGTCGTGATTGCAGTCCCAAAGTTGAGTTGGTTCGACATGTTTCGTTACGTCCTTCACGACAATTGGAGAGCCTGACTAAAGTTATCGTTGATGTATTGCCTTACGAATGACCCATACACCTCGACTTAGAACAACTGTGGTTACTCTCATCAGTAGAGTAACATTTTTATTGACATAAAAAATAGAAATTCCCTTTAAAAAGCCCATTTAATTGACCGTAAAGTTTTAAAAATTGACTGAAAATTGACCTAAGAAATATTATTTACAACTTTATTTTGAAAATTGTGTCCACTCTTTGGACGATCATTTTACAAACGAATACGACTTTCTCGCCATTTTACGTGATGACATTTCACTATGAGTAGGGAGTTCAACTTTGCTCTTAATCTCGACAGTTTTGTGATTTAATACTAAATGACCGGGGAAATGGTTCATGGGGTACAACTAAAGGGGGGCTCCTTGTCCCTGGACAGTTCCCTGGAATACTCGGTCTTTCCCCTTCAAGGAAATGTACTCAGACGACCAGTGACTGTGTGGAAAATCAAGTCTTTCAATTTCATATAGGAGAGACTTAACTTTGACTTGTTCGGGAATAAAAGTGAGGAAGCCAATTTTCTGATTAAGTTTGACTTGTAAGTGTTTTTGTCACGTTTTAGACTGCGATATTACCACTCCCCCATCCGAGACCGAGTCAACCTATCAGGCACGTGGTTATATTGATATCCACACAAACACAATGTAATAGTGAAGAACACTGGTAAACTAACAAGAACAGAGCCGTCTTTTATGAGTTGGTAAATCACTACCAATAAGGGGTCATTTTCCGACGCAATTTATTTTCGGGGATAATCTCCTGCATCGAACAACACGAACAGGTTGCTGGATTTGGTCACCGTCAAAAGATGGTCGAATCTAAAGAGGAGTTGGTTGACCAAGATTAATGAACTCCGAAAAAGTATTTTGCTAATGCAGGTGAGTGGGCATATTTATGAGGTATTTTGCTAATGCCATATTCAAAAAATGGAAATGTAGAGAGAATAGTGTTGTTGTGACATATTCTACTTGTCCTACGCGGCCATAGATGAATTGTTGGTGATGATGGTCAGCCTCCCTCCGAGGACGAGGACAGTCTGGAGACATTCACAATGCTTCTGTCGATATCGACTAACAAATGGCATACTCAGTGATCATCAAAATTGTGAACGAAAGAGTTGTACAGTACAAGTCAAGAACTGTCACATATGTTGTGGTATCAGTCCTCCTTTTTGTATTCTTAGTTGCTATAATAAGAGGAGACATCACTTGCGAGCCCACTCACTGACCCTCACTGCCTCACTTCACACCTTCGAGATATATTTCAAGCACGCAGAGTGGACTATCATTCATGACGACAGCCAACTCAATTTCATCATCAGCAACTTTCTGTATTTCCTGACATGATTAGATATAACAAAATTGGGTCTACAGACACCAAGTCATAGTTACTCCACTTGGGTTGGTTTAAAGTGTCGGATCTGGATTCCAACTCGTTCTACAGAGTTGTAAAGTTTTTGAAATTTAGCAACTTTTCCATTACAATTCACTATGAAGTATTCGTAAATTTTACCATTTTATGAACTAGTGTCAATTTGTAGGATATTTCGATATAATTATTAGTGGCTCTTAATGATATTAAAACTTTATAGCAGGTCAGTAATAGATGGGACTTATTCGGTCACATCCTAAGAATGGATAGGAAACACCACTACGCCCCCATCCGGGAACAATCTCCGAGGAAGACCACGAAAGCAACCCTCCTGCATCAAGATCTAACTTTGATTGGAAAAGGGTTGAAATCAGCAGACGATCTTGAGCACCTGAGGGAACTATCGAGGAACAGAGGAACTTGGAAGCGATTAACAAAACGCATCCAGGAGAGGGTGGCACAAGCGAGATAACTTTACTAACGTTATTTTGCGTTGTGCTTATTAATAATAGCAGGTCGAGGTCGAGAAATGCTATAAATACGATCTATTGGCATGGGAGTTGTCCATTCTTTACGAAGCTCAAGTGAAAATAATTTCACTGGTTTTGATTTGGGACGGGCTCGTTTCCAAGTTTTTTAAAAACTACATTGAAAAGTTGGCTATCGAAGACGGAACTCAGTCTTATATACAGTCAGTTGTGTTAAAGAAAACACTGGAGAGTATGATTGTTAAGCACAGGAATGGGATCAGAATCACTGATGAGGAAATAAAATCAGCCAGCAGCCTCTTAATTGAAGCAAGTCATTCGTACGAAGATAATATGGAGAATGAGGGAAAAAGAGTCGTAACTAACTTGGAGACAGAGGATCAAGGAGTGGTGTTAAAAAGAGGAGATTAACCTCCAGAGGACAACAGTCGGATTAATATCAATTAAATAATATTAAATCTATGTATGTTTTACAAAACTATTTTGTTAAAACTTTATCAACCTCATAAACAAAACAAATTTACTATCAAAATGAGGTTTCTATCTTAAATGTATTTGTATAATTATGAATGTTTAGGGATTTTATTCCTACTCTATACTTCTGAATAAAATGCTGGAACTGTGTCTACATGATTGAGATAGTTCCGAAAAGATAGAATTTCTGTCAAAAAAGTTCCGAAAATTTGGTTCTCGGCACAATAACTAAACTATTGACAAATTTGGATTAATAAATTAAAATTCGATTTATTTAACACTGAATCAAATGAATACTCTATAAGTTTTGATTATACCCTCGTTCATAACACGATGACATCGAAGGGCACAAGTCTTGAGCATCAGGAACATAAGAATCGTTATAGTTATGATTCGAATAACAACTATAATTTGAATTTTGATTAAGATTATCTAAATATCCGTAGGAGTCGTAGTTTCCAGTCATTTCTTTGTCGGATAAATTCTATATAAAATAGTAAATTTAACTTAATAAACCATGGAAAAGTTTTTATCGTTAAGACATTGTGCAATTGTAGAAATGGCAGCTTTGCCGTCGACAAAAGGTTTAAATCTTTCAGTGTTGTACACATACATATTTTTGGTGGGACTGTAGATAATAACAAGAACTTCGGATCCAGTCAAAACCCCTAATTCTTCAGCTTTCTTGATCAATCCTTGTTTTCTTTTGCTTAACGTTTGTCTTCGTTTAATGTTGTCATAAATGTATTCAATTTTTATTTTAGATTTACCCTTCGCCATCAGAAAAACAAAAATGAGATTTATTTCCTATTTCCTTTTATATATATAACTTGTTTAAAAAATTATTTTAAAACAATAAATTAATAAATTATATATTTTTATAAAAAATATTTAAATTCATAACAGAAAAAACATTAAAAATAATATCAAAAATAATAAACACTGAATTATATCCTCACATCTTGGGTTGTTTTTGATCATACTCGCTGAAGCGAAGAATTGGGTCCCACAGATGTCGAAATGGTCTACAAGTTTGGTTTTCTGATGCATATGGTCGTTCGGAGTAGACTTCATACAACTTGTAGTGATTTTGAGTGCTTGGTTTTGGATTGATTGTAACTTCTGAAGGAGTTTTTTTGACAAGAGAAGCGCTCATGATGGAGTTGCGTAGTCCAATGTTGGAAGAATGTATGGTTTGTAACGAGTATTAAGCATTCCTTGTTTTGTAGACAGAAAGACAGAACACTATTACGGAGGGGCCATCTTGGAAAGTGAGCTCATTGCCCTGTTCGATAATACAAGTCGTTTTGTACGCACTTCAGATGCTAAATTTTATCATGCCAAACAAACGGCATACCTAGTTGAGCGATTATCCTCTTCACATGCCACCAGAAAAATCCATCAATATTCTACAAAACATTATCTATAAGCAATAAAGGAGTCATCTGGACGCATGCAAAACAAAGAATTCACATTGGGCGGCGGCTGTAAATGCACATGTAAAGACAAATGTCCCTGCAATAAATAGAAAGATCTTTGACTATCGTTAGAGAACACAACGGATACCGTCAGGAAATATTTTTAAAATCAAAACGTAGCAGGATACAGAATCTGATCAAAAAGTTAAACAACGAACACACTGCAAACGTTTTGGAAGACAGGGCAAAAAAGTGGAGGATCTAAAGGGTTGTGGGCAGATGTTCTTAACAATGAGGCTGCTTAAGAGGGGGAAGTAAACGAATAAACTAAAGATCGAGAACAACAACGGAAATATGATTTTTGATGCTTCGAAATGAGCCGAACTTATTGCTACTTATTTTGAGTGACTATTTAATGTTGACTGGAAAAGGTGGACCTAATCACTACTAACCCAGCAAACTTGACAAATGAAATCACGGTGAAAGAAGTCACTAAAGCAATGGAAAGACTGAAGAGCAATCGATCTCCAGGGTCGGAGGGTATAAGTCTGAGTTACTGAAATACGGCCCTAAAATACTAATGAAAAGCGTGGTCAAAGTACTAAGCAGAATGTTCGCAACTAACAACCTTCTTCCTTTCGGCAAAGAAATTCTGGTCCCAATTCAAAGACCAAATAAGAAGACGGGTCCTGTGGATTACTTACGTCCTGTCATTCTACTCAATACGTTGAGAAAAGTCCTTGCTCTGGTGGTGATGGACTATTTACAAGAGCCTGCAAGCGTATTCCTGTCTTTGAACCACAGTGGTTCAGGACGGATAGATCTACTGCCGATGTGGACTGGGGGCATAGGTGGCGCTGTGCTACATGCCAAAGAGTGCGACCACAATTCTGGAGATCAAAATGTCGAGAACTTTCGATATAATTCGCCGAAGAAAACTTATTGGTGTTTTGCGGGGATTCCTCGACGGGGACTGCGTCAGGTTGATACAAGTTCTACTGTCAAACACGGAACTGATAGTACAAATTGGGAGTACGTCATCTATAAATTTTTTCCCATTTTTGGGATATACTTGGAGGCGCCACTGAGTGATCTTAGACTCTTTTATCACCGAAATTGTATACGCTGACGATGTGGACTTTGTATTACATGATACAGTAGCCTTGAGGCGGTTACTCGATGTTGCCACAGCACAGCTTGGGAAATGGTTTCTTATTGTGAATACAACTAAAACTGAAATCACGAAAATCGCACGTATGGGCTGAAGATTGGATAAGGAATGGAGACTACAACTTTTCAGACTGAACTACAAGCCTTCAATTTAGCATGAATTCAATCAGGTATATAACTCATCATACCCAGCATAAAGCACGGGGGAGGAAGTGTCATGGTGTGGGGCCGTTTTTCATCTACAATTATTTGTAATAGCTGAAATAATAAATTCGCTCAAATATTCAAAAATCCTGGAAGAATGCCTGTTTCCTTCGGTTGCTAAATTAAATTTAACACAACAATGGACATTTTAGCAAGATAAAGACCCTAAATATAAATCAAAAATACTGTTGAATGATTACTAAAGAACAAAATAAATGTTTTGGAATGGCCAAGTCAATCACCAGACCTCAATCCAATCAAACATTTGTTGAAAATTTTAAAAATGAAATTTTGTTCAATGACTTTTTTCCTTCAATAAATTGACTTTTACAAAAAAATCGCTAATTATTGGATTATAAATGACTCAAATTAGTATAGTTGTTTGAACAACAACTAAAATGTCTTATTAATTGCAATCAGTCGAATATTAATTGACTGGATAGAATGTCAACATTTATGCAGTTTTTCCACCTCTACTTATTTTAAATTATCTACTTAAGTGACTTAATTTGGAAATTAATGAACTTTCACTTTGTAGGTCAACATGTAAGATCATATTTACTAATTTATTTTTTAGGCAGAAATATGAAAATGATGGCATGTTAAATAAAAAAATCTAATGGAATTTGTTGATTAGACATTTATTATGCAAGATATAAAAATTGAATTTCCCGGCACCAATAAAATAGTCATTCCAATAATTCACAGACTTTCCAACAAAATGCTTTCAGAATCAGCAATAACCGAATACTCATCCTTAAAAAACAATATCGACCAACTACCTTCAACTCCGTGATTTTACGTCTACAGAGATCACCGAAATCAATACTCCCCGACACACAATTAATGCTTTCAACAACAACATTTCTCCACTTTGTAGTCTCAATCACCCTTTCACGGAAGGACTCGTTGGTGTACAAACACAAAGACCCACGAGGTACACCTAATAGTAAATACACCACTTTAAACAACCCAACAATAAAGACAGTAACAAAGAATAATACTGACTTAAATAAATTGTATTCAAACATCGTTCATATGTGGCTGACATCAAAAAACGTAATACATTTGGAGGGAACAGTAAATATATGTCCACCAAATGGGGGAACAATGATGTTAGATCTGCTAAATCAAGAGCAACAAACAAATTAGCCAACAATCTGCAACATTTATCATCAGCTTTGGCCAAGAAAGAACTCATTTTATCAGAAACTACAATAATACTCCAACACACACAAACCAAGCATATCTATAATGACAGAGGTCAGACTACTACTGAAATTAGGAATAGCCATATTAGCCGAGACTAACATCGACTCCAATACTCTCACTGCCAACACTCCCTCGGAATCTTGACAAATCACTAGCAGTATTGGCGGAAATAATTCCACAAATTTGTCCAAACTACATTCTAATCAATATGAGTACCAAATTAGTTGTTGAGGATTCAAATAATTAAAAAATAAAAACACAAATTTACGTCTACGTGGATTTCTGAGTACTTTAATATCCAAAACTGAGGAAATGACACTCTCAGCCAACTCTGCCAATCATTACAAATAAAATACCTCTGTTTGATGACAAAAAAGGAGAGGAAACAGTGAGGAGTGTAGCCAATTGTGTATCCCCCAACACTCGAAAGTGTTCTCTCCACAATTTATTCAAATAAAATATAATTTGAGGATATAATTCTTTAAAACAGTTTTCCGAATAAACAGTCAATATTCGACACCAAGACAAATTGATTTTGACAATACAAGAATTCTAAATGTACTAAAACTTGCCAAATACAGCAATTCTGTCATCTTTGATGGACTTTAAAGGAAATTTATCAAGCAGTGATGAAAATCCTTTAAAAATAATCAACACCCAACGACTGGAAACATTCTCCACAGACAGAACAAGCATAGAATCCAACAGAGACAACATTTGTGTAAGAAAAAGGCCATAATCAGAGGAGGCGTCTGTATAAATAAGTGTTAAAACAAACCAATGTCCTCATCCAAGTCCTGGGGACTTTTCTCATGCCATTTCCTCACCAAAACTGATGCCAAATCACAAAAGACCTGCTCCACTGATAGAACAGACTTGGTCTCGAATAATGACCCATTTAGAAGACTAAAATAGTACAAATACCAACCTGTAGTGATCAATGGAACCAGAAAAAATATTCCAGTTATTGTTTTGTTGAGGACGAGTAGAAATATTGCAGAAAACTTGAATATATTTGGTTATTATGGATAGAATGTTGGCACAATCCTGGTTTGGAGGTCGAATGTCCACCAAATAAACGAGGAGACTAAAAATCTGGCAGTCTATATATTTAAATTAGATAAAAATTACTTATTTTCTCCCCGGGCCATTGCTGGGATAAAAATAAATCGAAAACTAAAAGAGTTTCAAGTTTGATGTCTAAACACACGTGGGACAAAGAACATTCCAGAAAATTCTCGACGCTTTTGAAAAATGGAGCCAAATTTATGACTTTAATTAGGTTAGCCAACGTTTTTCGAAATTGTCTTCGAACAATAAAATCTTCATCAAAAATGGCGGGAAAAAATGATTCAATAATTTTATTTATGTTGACGTGGATCATGCTTGTTTCAGTAATGGACAGGTCGCTCAAAAATTCGTCAAATCTTTGTATTGCTACTGCTCTCTGTCGGGCGTTCGGATGTTTGATTCTTCCAAGCAAGGCCTATTTTTCTGTGTGAAAAAAAGTACCAATAGTCTATCTGAGGGAACAAGGTCTTCTGAATATTGCTGTTTCAGAACAATTTTAGCTGTTTTGAATGTTCCTTTAGTTTCGTTGACATTTTTGGGCAATTTCCGTCCCAGTTTAATTTTAATTTTTCTGTTTTCGGTCTTCTTTTTTTTACTTTTAGTCATTTTAGTTAAAGCGACTACAAGAAACCCACGTTGCTTATATTAAGACAAAATTTTATTTATATTAAACTTTGTTTAAATATTTTGTATAAAAAATTATTATTCATTCTTTTTTAATCATAAAAAACACCATTAAAATTCAAGTATATTCAGTCTTTTATTTAATAATAAACTTGGCAGAAATAAATATCCAAAAATAGCAACAATAGAAAGAAATGCTGGAAAGTCTGTTACAAACATTATTGGACACAATATAAAGTGGATCTGCCAGTATTGGAATCTTATTTAATATATTTGTTAAAACAAAGTGAGTTTCCTATCACTTTTGAGAAAAAGAATTTCCATCTTATTAAAAATGCTTCGGTTTTCCTTCCTTCCGTCAAATTTTATTTATTAAAGTATTTTAACGTGCCCTTAAAAATGTCGTTTTTGTTATTATTATTATATTCAGTGTTTTCAGACTCTAGTAGTAATTAATTTTAAGTCAAATACATTAGATTGTGTTCCTCTCAGGTTTTCTAATTCTGAAATCACGGATGTTTGGTCAAATCGTCGACTAGAAAACCAAATATTGTGTCCTATTTTTGGTGACGTTGAAACGTACAGTTATTCAACTTCAGTAATAGGCAGACAATACAGATGGACACCATTCCGTACTTCTGCATTGTCAAAAACAAATGCAGTACTTTGCTTGGACCCAGATTTTATCCGTATACAGGTTCGTGTTATAAAATATAAATAGAAATCAAGTTTAGGCCAAGTTCAGTTTTCTCTGTTCGTGACGGAGGCTCAATTGCAATCAAAATAATAGATATTCCCAAATCAGTCGATTTCGTATTTGAATGCAATGTGAACTTTCCTTGTTTCCGATCCACGAAAATCAAAAAAGGTTGATTTTGTGGAATATTTAAGGATATTATTTATGAGTAAAATAGACTTCCAAAATCGGTCATCTGTAACCTTCAATTGCTTTGTAATGAATAGCATCAATCAAATGTCCGCATCTCCTGTGTATACACTTAATATGGAATCCGGTGCCGTTATTTAAAAGATTTCAGTTATGGACAACATTCAGCAGTTTCCTTCACCAGATGGCATACACACATTTTACCAAAATTTTCACTCGTGTTTTTTCAGTGGAATTAGGTATTGTCAGTTTTATAGTGCTAGTAAAGAATCGGATATAAAATATTCAACTTTTAAAGATTTAATAATGTGTACATTTGAGGATAGGATTGCAACATTTAAGTACAATAAATGATATTTATTTAATTAATTAAAGCGTGCATAATGGTTCTAGTAGATTTAACAAGAAGAATTGAAAATAATCAGTGATATTAAGAATAGTATATTAATTGATTCCAATATGGACAAAAGAAAAAAGTATCGCCTTAAAAAAATCGCAAAATTTTTTAATTTTGTTGACGAAAAGGCATATTTTGTAAAGAATAACAAAAATCTTCGTTTTTTTGTTCGGAAGAGAGAGAACTTAAGCTAAAAACTATCCAAGTAAGCTAATATATTGAATTTAAAGCTATTACATAATGAAAATCATTTTGGGCGTGATCGGATGTTAAGCCTATTAAGAAATAAAATTTACTGCGTCAAACGTTCTGAAATCTGCGATGTAATTAAATCATGTGTTGAGTGCCAGGTAATATTTTTCATTTACAAATAGTCAAAAAATTTTATGTGTACGAAGCCTAGTATTACTCCAATTATTGCGAAAAGACCTCGAGATAGATATCTCGCGGATCTCGTAGATCTAAGGAGATATTCTAAAATAAACGATTCATATTCATGGGTTTAAACTTTATTTATATTTAAGTTGCTCGTCTTAATCGATTCATTTTCAAAATTTGCTGTAGTCGAATTATCTAAAACAAAATCTGCTGAGGAAATTTCTCAACTTTTTTTGAAGATTTTTTACACATACGGACCTCCAGTCATTCTACATACAGACAATGGATTGGAGTTCAAAAATTCAAAGATGGAGGAACTTGCTGGAAAATTCAACATCAAGCGAGTATTCGGCAGACCACGATGCCCGTGGATTCAAGGACAAGTAGAAAGGTAACTAATTTTTTATATAAAGATTTAATCAATCAATCAAAAGATGGATATCTTCAACAAGCAATCCAATGGGAGATTTGGGGAATATTTTAACATTCTCCAAAGTATTGTATATGATTATAACACAACGCATCATTCCACAACGAAAAATTTCATTCAATGTTTTTATGGGAATAATAAAAAACGAACCCATATTAGAAACAGAAATAAATTCCATGATTGCTTTCGAGGGAGGAGAAATGCAGAAGAAAATGATAATTTCATACATGAAAACAGAACTCAAAATATCAGGGAAATGAGAAAAGAAGTGTTAGAGAACATACAAAAAGCTGGAGAAAATATGAAGAGAAAAAGAAGGTGGAAATTCGATGAAGAGGAAATAAATATCGGTGATCAGGTGATATTGAAACCTGACTTTGATACAAATGTATCAACAAGAAAATATCCTCTTTATGATAACGTTGTCTCTGAAAAGTTTTGGATTGTTGAAAAGGAAGAACAGAATTATACACTATCAAAAGGAGAATTAATTAAAAATGTACACATATCTAGGTTAAAAAAATTGTAATTTTTACTTTTTGTTACTAATAAGAAAACATAACTTTAGCTTAAATTAGGATTTTAGTGTTAGGGTTAAAATTTTGTTAGGGTTAAGGTTAAAATGTTTAGGGTTAGGGTTGAAATTTTGTTTAGGGTTAAGGTTAAAATGTTTAGGGTTAGGGTTGAAATTTTGTTTAGGGTTAAGGTTAAAATGTTTAGGGTTAGGGTTGAAATTTTGTTTAGGGTTAAGGTTAAAATGTTTAGGGTTAGGGTTGAAATTTTGTTTAGGGTTAAGGTTAAAATGTTTAGGGTTAGGGTTGAAATTTTGTTTAGGGTTAAGGTTAAAATGTTTAGGGTTAGGGTTGAAATTTTGTTTAGGGTTAAGGTTAAAATGTTTAGGGTTAGGGTTGAAATTTTGTTTAGGGTTAAGGTTGAAATGTTTAGGGTTAGGATTGAAATTTTGTTAGTTTTAGATTAAGATTTTTATAATTAAATTAAATTAAGTTTTTTTATGGTTCGGACAACTATTGCAAATAGGGGTTTTAAAATTAAATTAAAATTAGGGTGTTTTAGATTAGATTTTGGGTGTTAGGGCTTTATTAGAATGTATATTGTTAGGGTTATATTTTTAAATTTTTAATTAATAGAATTATATTTAGTTTTTAATTTTTTTGGAATGGAAGACCAATTTTTAAATAAATATCGTAACGGCAACGCGGTAATTATCAATTTGTTGATTGGTTGGTTTGTGCATTCTTCCATTTTTTAAAAAACAAATGAAATCAAAGAAAAACTATATAAAAGTATAATTTAACATTAACTAATATATTTTTAGTGGAATAAAATTTTTATTATTGATTTTTTTTCTCGGTCCAAAATAAAACCTGGTCCAAAATAAAACCTGTGACAATAAATGCTTTAGTAGAATATAACTCTAAAGTGTTTACCATACATCCAGATTCAATGCAGGATTGTTTGTTGGCCGATAAATTGTCCAGCTGTTCATTTAAATGTCAATTTATAAACGTCACAGATGGAAAATTAGTGAAATCGACAATTATTTGGAGAGTGAATGGAGTCAAACAAGGTAAATTGACATTAATTTTCAACACAAAAGCTTACCGCGGTCAAATACTTCTCCTCAAAGGGCAAAATTCTTCAGGATCGGTCACTTGCCAAACAGATCTCGAGGATGAGCCTAACATTCACTCTTCGGCCAGATTGATCTATCAGAGTTGATTTATTTGAACTAATGTTGTAGATCATGTTAATTTTGTTCGTACTTTTAAGTCAATGTCGTTGTCACAAAATTCTAATAAGGTTTTCAAATGTATTGGATATGTCAACGAAGCCATTTTGAAGAAATGCAATTTCCGATTTCTCTTCAATTCTGTGCCAATAAATTCCACCGATGTTTATAACGTTACAATTGACTCCCCAAACTCTGGGTTTATATATTTCTTGTTTATATTATAGCATACTCACAATTCATACAAAATTAGCTCACAAAAACCAAACATTGACTGGAATGTATCAATGTTCCATCGAGTGTCCTACTTTTGGCGTGACATACTACTCTGAAAATGCATATATTGTATATAATCCAGAACAGAATGGTGGTTATTTGTATTAATGTTTAAGAATTGATTTGGAACTACTCAATTAAATGGTATATATGTATTGCCGTGTTTACGCTAATCGGCATAGCACTGGGACTTGTTTATTTGTTATACAACCCTCAACATCAAATTCCATTTTAGCATTCTAGCAAAAACTAAATGTATAAAAAACAATCATAATCTCCTTATATTTATGTTTCATTGATAGCTTAATAAAATTTTTATTTTTAAAATTTTAAATAATTTGTTGAAATAATAAAGCCGATCAAAAGTATTTAAAAAATTACAAGTTTGAATTTTTAAAAATTTCAGTAATCTTTAAAGTAATAAGTCGCGCCTCACGCTGGCGACCAGAGCGAACTTCACTGTTGACAGGGTGACCTAAATAGTTTGACATTCAATAGGCAATCCATTTTATTACATAGTGTTTTTTATTAAGAAAGAAACTAATTAACTAAGTAATTTTACTAACTAAGTCCAGAGCCTTCGAAGTGAGCAGAAGGCGGCACTCCACGCACCTCCTCCCCTTCTTCCTCCTCTTCTCTGGCACTGTAGACCTTCGAGAAGGTGCAGTCCAGCGCCTCTTGCTGACTAAACGTCAGGAAAGGGCTGGATCGGCGAGCATCAAACGAGACACTCTCCAGAGTCCTCTTAAGAACAGTTGACTGTATATAAGCCTGTAGAGACTTATCTACATCCAACTGTCTTAAGTACCGCTTGTGGTATTTGGTGACCAGTCCATCCCATGTCATCACACACGGGATGACATGGACTTTGCACTGGTGCATCAGTCCTAGCTCGTTTGCAAGGAGGTCATACTTCCTCCTTTTCTCCACTTCCACTATCTGCAAACGGTCTAGGCACGTGATGCCCACCTCCACGATAACAATCTCCCCGGTGACCTTATCGTGGACCACAATGTCGGGTCTGTTGTGCTGGACAACAATCGAGGTGCGTATGGGGGTATCCACCTTAATGCACACCCGCGAGTTCTCACACACCGATTGAACTCGATGGGTTCGCAACTTTCTGGACCGCCTCAAGCCGTACTTATTGCAGAGCAAAAGATGGAGGGACCTCACCACCTCGTTATGCCTCCATGTGTAATCATGGTAAAGCATACTCCCGCACTTCGTGGCTAAATGGTCAACGGTCATTGCCTTACTCTTACAGTGGTTACACTGTTTCCGTTGACCATTAAAAAAGTTTCTATCCTGCAAATATGAGAACAACCCTTCTGATCGGGGAGAGTTATTCCCATATTTCAGCCACGTAGATGACGACGATACGTCAATGTGCGGGTTGTCCAGGCTGCTAAAGAGAGTCTTGTGAAGGACTTTTACATAGTGTAAGTAAAAACGAAAATAATTTATCATAAAAAAAGGTTCAGCGTCATTTTAATTAAAAGATGGTATCTTCCAAAATATGTTGTATATCAGTATAGTCTCAATCCTTAGGTTACGTGAAAATCACAGTGAATACCAAAATCTAATAAATGTAATACTTAAAAAAACTCGTACCAACTACATCTAAATCTGAAAAATACAAACTTATAAAAAAACAAATCAATTTAGGATAACAGCAAATTCGTAGTCTGCAAATTTTTAAAAAATAAATCTGTTTTTGGTAAGACTTAACATTTACTTTTAGAAGGTAGAAATACATATAAATTTTTTTTATAAAATTGGATATTGTCAAATTCTACAAACCGATTGGAATTCAAAATCAACTGATGAATCAACTATGCGAAGAAAATAAAATCACACATATTTATGGAAGACCAACCATCCCCTGTTACAAATTTATAAATCGGAAATAAATTATTAATTCTTAAATGAATAAAATATATTTCAAATGTGTTAATTTTAAAAAATAAATAGACAGTTATGCTGCGGTTAGCCTCTCAACTAAAAAAGATAAATCCAAAATTTTCTCTAAAGAGATGTTTAACTGTATCCGGGACCGAATCCGTAAACAAAACCGACCCAGAAATGTACCAACTCATACTCGAAGAGAAGGCCCGTTTAAGAGAAACAATTTGTCTAACAGCATCTGAAGTTTGTTGTCAAAATCTCTTATAACTAAGAATCTCTGCAGTCAAGCAATTTGTGAGGCAAGTGCTTCATGTCTGACCAACAAATACGCCGAGGGATATCCCGGGGCAAGGTAAGCTAATTTTCATAACCGCAGATATTATGGTGGGACTTGTGTCGCGGATTCAATCGAACGGATTTGTCAGGAAAGAGCCTTATCTGTGTTTGGACTTGATTCCTCAGAGTGGGGTGTCAATGTCCAAGCACTCTCCGGAAGTCCTGCTAATCTGGAGGCCTATGCTGCTCTTATGAAGCCAGGTGAACGTATTATGGGACTGGAACTGACCCATGGCGGACAGTTTAAATATTTGTGTAATTCTTGAGTCTGACACACGGATTTATGACCTCAAAAAAAAGGATTTCTGCCTCTTCTTTATTTTTTGAGTCAATGCCTTATAGACTTAATGTAAATCAACTTATTTAAAGATTTAGTCACAAACAATGTTAATTGACTACGAGGAACTGGCAACTAATGCCAGACTGTTTCGTCCTCGAGTTATTGTGGCTGGGGCATCCTGTTATTCACGTTTAATGGACTTTGCTCGTTTCCGAACAGTCATTTCTGTCTCTATCGATAGATTTGTGATGATGTCGGGGCATATTTGATGGTTGACATGGCACATATTTCAGGACTGATTGCTGCCAAGGTCATTCCTAGTCCATTCCCTTATGCCGATGTAGTCACTTCTACAACCCACAAGACACTCAGGGGTCCTCGGTTACGATTTATGGTCACAGTGTAGTTCAGGGATTATTTTTTCACGGAAAGATATTTCTCCTGCTGTTGATTCGTCGGTGTTCCCTGGCTTCCAAGGGGGTCCTCACATGCATGTCATAGCAGCTCTGGCAGTAGCCTTCAAAGAGGCTTCCACGCCCCAATTCAGAGAGTACCAGCAGCAAGTTTTGCAAAATGCCAGTGAATTAGCTAACCAATTAATTAGTCGGAAATACACCATTTTGACTGGTTGTGTGAAATGTGGTTATTTTAGGTGGGACTGATAACCACGTGATGCTTTTGGATCTTCGTTCCAAAGGGTTCAATGGAAATCGGGCTCAGATAGCATGTGAGGAAGCAGGAATAGCACTGAACAAAAACACATGTCCTTATGACACGAATCCTACTGTTCCGGGAGGAATAAGAATAGGTAATTTGTATAATTATTGGAAAGGGACTCCGGCTATTACGTCGAGGGGGCTGAATGCTGACCATATGGCTACTATTGCTGAATTTTTGGACGAAATTTTAGCAATTGGTTCACAAGTGTCTCGTTCTCACAGTTGAGAAATTTGTTAGCTTATTTTTAAGAAAAATTGACCTCATTTGTTGAGGCAATTAAGTCAAATGACCAAATAAGGGCAGTCAGAAAAAGGGTTACGGAATTTATAACTCCGTTTCATTTACCTGGGCTTAAAGATATATAATACTTACTTTTAAGACTAACTTTATCCTAATCAATTTCTGTTTAAAAAACTGAAAAATAAAAATAACTGTCAATTTTCGTACTTTAGGACTTTGATAGTCTCCGAAATGAAAGTAAAAAAAGTAATTTGACGATACTACGTTAAGACGTCAGAGAGAATTTTGATTAACTATTATTTTTCAAATTTAGTATTGATCTGATGAAGTATTTGTACTATTTGATAATAACTACAAGTTAATTAATTAAAAGCTTCATGGGCGGGAAGCCGACGCGATCGAGAAAGAGTTAGAGCGTACTATCGCAAGGGATATCCGCTCGAAAAACCATCTCGATTCGCGGGCGTCGCCTGTGATAGCAGACATGCGGGACCCGATCTCCTGAACGAAGCTGATTGCCTTACTGCCCAAGGAACCGGAAGTCTCAACCGCGAATGGAAGGAATTGGAACTTCTCCATAAGTGAGGAGTACTTCCGCATCTTTTTGCATTCCGCGGTTGTGACAATAGATCCAGGGGCGGATGCGGACATCAGCAGGTTCTGAGGCGAGAAAGAGTCCACACACGTGGCATCCCAGGTGAGAGGCTTTCCCCTGTTGAAAGGAAACACAGTTATCCCGTCAGGCCTTTTTCCGTCCCCCCGATCGATCCCAGAGGGTTCAATTTAGTATTGATCTGATTCTTTTGGGAATCGTCGGTCGCCAGATTGAAATTGGCGTTCTAAATGGCCTTTGTGGTTGTTCGATATATCAGTTTTATACGCATAATTAAACTCTATAGACATTAGTAATCAGATTAAATGAAGCAACTTATACTTTGCAGAACATAATTCAATATTTGTCTATATCGATCTACTATATCGACCACTGTGCCACAAGATGTGAGAATATGTTAAATGGGGATTATGATAGGAGGCATGACGAAGTAGTGAAATGCACCAACTTTTATCTATGTAAAAAATTTTGACTTAAGAATAACAAGAAGCTTTCGACAAAAATTTTGTTTTCGACAAGATTAGGAATCAATTTTGTTAAAATTGGGATAACATCTCAAAATTTACAGTAAGTGGAGATCGAAAAAATACGAATTTTTATCCAAAGAGCTGGAATTAATTTATCATGCAAGAGTGAAAATAATACCCCTTGTATTAACATTAGATAGACTTGTCACTCAAAAATTCCTAAAATGTGCACATTTTCTTAACATCAATAAAAGAACACACAGATAAATACAATCACCTATTATTAAGAAAACTCTTTATAAGAAACAGAGTTTAACCGTGTAAAGAACTTTTGAACTAGCCAAAAGAATAGAAAAGATTTAAGAAATACGTATGACAACAACTTTGTCAGTGTCTGTCAGCAATTTGAAAGAAAAGAAGCAAAATCATTATTGGAATTACTATGAAAATAAAGAAAGTAAAGATCAAATGGAGAAGATTGAACTTAAGTTTTTGTAGTTTATAAAGCAACTTAGAACATTTAAGTATAAATGAAAAAACCACAAATAATTGAGTTTTTGTAGTTTATCACGATCGCCATTATTCGGGGAAACAGTTTGGCAATCCGCCAGGCTACACATCTATCATAAACATAATACTAACTAAATTATCACTAGTTAAAATACATATTAATCGAAAATCAATTCAATACTTAATGCCAAGTATATCGATCATTAATGTCAATATAAAAAATGGTTATTTTATTGATATCCTTAAATTGAACCAACAAGTAAAATTAATTAACAATTACGAAAATTCTGAACTAATTAGTAAGAATTTGTACAATTAATTAAAATCAAACCGCAAAAACGAAATTAAATAATCTAAGTAACAATTCGGTCCGAATAGAGATCGAGACTATCACCACCACTGACCAAACTCGATTCGTACTTACGTGTCCCCAGATTCCCAAAACTAAAATAAACAAGCAAACTCTGACTTTGTCGGAGGATCCAATAGTTTAAAGTTCCCCACTGAATCCCTGTCAACTTTTCCCAGGGTTTTAGACTCAGCCCGAAACACTAAAACACTCTAAAAATCATAATGAACCATTATAAGTAGACCCTCTGCACTTCCGACGGTAAATGAAAAAGACAATAACAATAAATGATATCCCAAGGACCACCATAGCTGCAATAATCGACGACCAGTTGATCGAGGACGACCGAACAGCATCTAAAATATCAGGAAAAGGCCAAAACCAGTCTGTTCAGGGGCATATACTACAATTGCATCATCCGACAGGTAGGTCAAGCCATATTGAGGACAGGAAATAGAACATTGATAATTCCCCGAGATGGTCTGGTTTCTCTCGGCGTATTTTGTCTGAATTAATAGTTCCCTGATAATTATAAAAAGACATATAAACCCAGAATTAGGAGAATTAATCGTGACGTTGTAAACTTTGGTCGAAGATATTGGAACCGAATTGAAAAGAAATTGAAAAAAGCATCGGTCCATCAAAACGCGGTTGATGTATCCCAAACACTTCATGGTGACATTAGAATTGAGTCCCAACGACATTGACGACAGAGTACCAGTGAATTTGACCACATCTATCACCTTTATTTGAACAAAGCTAACCTTGTCTGACTATTCTGGCAGAAGAACGAATATTCGGAACATCATTGAAATCTGTTTGGCAGGTTACAGTCCCGGGTGTTAATTGATTGGTCAAAACGAGTGTATCTCTTCTTTCAACTAGAGATATAAACCAGACCAACATACTCAGAGTGACCTCATTAAGTGTCCAAATAATCGGAGAATTTATAAAAAGTCCATCTTTGTTGTCAATAAATTTACACGTAAATGTGCAAGTCGTAATCTTATCTGTCAAAATACAGTCTTTCATTGCTCCTCCATGACGGGAATAATCTATGTGGCTAATATTTTGTTTTTATTACATGAATTAAGTAGTTTATACTTTCCTGACCTCCCTTTGTACGAACAAGTCGTCACATCGCCAACAGTCAAATAGTCGATATCCATTTGTGATCTATAAACTCATAAATTTTGATTTACGTCATTCCACTGAAAAAACATGAAAGCATATTAAATGAAATGTTGGTTATCCCAGTAGCAGGTGGATACTGCATTGGGTTATTATTACCCGCTGAAATATAAGATATAGGACACAACTTTGTATTTTTGTGATTGTATATGTTGGAGATACCCTTATTTGTCCAGTGCCAGACGACACATAACAAGTAAAACTGATAGACGATTTTCCATCAAAATTAATTGCACTAATCATAAAATGTCCTTTGAATATTTCACTAAAATGAACCTTTCTGTACATTTGTGGAGGTGAAAGAACGGACATCAATATTGCATTCTAATCCAATATAAACCGTGTCGGCACAGATATAAGGTTTAAATCTATCGAACCCCCCTCAATAAGTTCATAATTTGTGACAGAGTTGAACGCGAATACTGTCAAGATTATATAATAAACTGACCTGAAGATTTCATATAATAATATCTCCCTCCAAACAAAGTACTACAATCATTCTTAACTATGCAGTAGGCTGGTTCAGTTTGTTTATTTTCCGTTTTGCTTGGCATTGAAAGTTACCAAAAATACTTTACGGGATTATCTATCGAGCATGCCAATCCGCCTGATCCAAGAGAAAAGGTCCACACGTCAATTATAATGGAACTGGTAAACGTAAGGGGGACACAATCTAATGAATTAGACTAACGGTATCTCACTGAGCGAATCTGACCACACAGCAGAATGAAGTAAAAACAAAAACAACATGCAAATTAATCACGTAAATCGTATCGTTGTATTAAAAGAAAAATAACAGCGCGTATATCAATATATCGACAAATATGGCGAAGCTTAGTTAGACCACAATAAAATCATTGATTTTCTCTTTAATTATATAAATGGATTATGTGTGGTGTGGTACTGTTTTTCTATGATAAATATAATAATAATTTCTCTGTCGATTAGTAATTTGATTTCTTAGATATATTTAATTTCTTTGTCGATCAGTAATTTGATAGATCGATATGCTAATATTTAGCTTGATTTAAATTGTCATTCTGTCATATCTTATCTTTTAACTCATTCCTGTGCATAGATTGTAAAGTTCCGTAAGAAATAACCTAATTTAGAGTTTTTCGAATATTCTGTTTGTTCCTGAGAGTGGTGGGATAGTAGTTTATTTGTTCGGCTATCTTTGTGAAGGATTTAACATATATTTAACCTTAATCAGCTCTCCTATCTGCGATTGAGAAACTAAAATGGTTTTTAAATGCACTTTAGGATAATTTTATTTATTTCATTGATTAAATTTTATGGTTTTTATTTATACATGGTTAATTAATTATCAACTTGACACGTTTTGCTTCTCTTTAATTGTAAAATATTGATTGAAAGTTGGCCAATAATTGGTTTATTATTGCTTATCAAATAGAAGAGGCGTATGAAGATTTACTAAGGATGGAATTCGTTAAAGACCCATGCAGTTTAAGGGAATTCATTCAAGAAAAAGGTCCAAAAAATAAAAATATTTGAAATTTTTAATTTTTCAAACAAAAATATTCTCCCTGCAATATATGGGGAATTTAGTAAATGCACAGCACGTTCTTGGTCTGTGGCTTTGGTGATTTCCCGATGTTTTGAGGCAATAAAAATGTGTTAAAAGTTAAAAGTAGTGTTGCGTTGTTGGAACGGACATTAATATTACATTCAATTTATATTTTTCCAGGATGTGTGGTCGCATGATACCTCTGAAAGTATTAAGGTCGTCTCCATTTTCACCTGTTATTAATGCTTTGAAAGTCTTTTGAGATAATAGTGTTGTTTGTAGATGATCTCGGAACGCCGATTTTTCTTCTTTGTAATATGATTCCATTGCCCAGTTAGCATGAACATCTGGGTCGAGTCTTATGTGCCCGGATAGGTGTCAATAATGTCCATAATGAGGGGTCTATTGTGCAGATGTTTCTTGATTTTTTTCGGCCAGTTAATACCGATAAGAAGTGTTAACTGCATTCTGTGAAACGTATCAAGGGATCTTAGTTTAAACTCAGATGCCCCACACGTTTTTCCGTTTTAGAGGCTTAACAAAAGCATTGATAACTTGGCATGTAAGAGCGTTCCAAGCTTGCGGTTTCGTAGCTATGTGGTCTGCAGATCGTTAAGTTAAACAGCTGACTGCATTTTTTTTCAAAATGTCTTCGCTATTCCGTAGGAGTATTCCTACTTATTTGAGTTTTGCCATTTTTCCTCTGTTCTGTTTGGATTTTGGTTTATTTTTAAATTCTCAGTTTTTTTCGTGTTTACTTTCCAGAACAATTTTTCCTGTGGATGAAAAACAATTTTCAGCATTTCTTCAAGTGCCAACTTATTATGAAACAAAAAGTCTGCATAGTTATTGACATATCACTTTAGTTATTGACTCAGTCTTCACTAGTTTTCTCAGATCGCTTATTTCCGCTTAGGAAAGACAATATCGAATCACTTTGGGGCGTTCCAATATTTTTTTGAAAGACCTTGATTCTACGGGCCCAATTTTCACTGTCAGCCTGGTGTGTATAAGAACTGCTTGAACCATTGTGATTGAATTATCATCAAGAATAGTACTCCCATTAGTTTGTTTCTGCAGATCGTATCGAATGCCCTGTCCATATCAATGCCCATGTAGTGATTGTCATTTCAAATTTCTGACATATGAAACAGATCCAGCTATGTCCTCATATTGCATCTGCACTTGATCTCCCAGGCCTGAATTCGCATTATCTAGCCAACAGATAGTCATTGGCATGGTTTTTAATGCGTTCCAGTGTTACGAGCGAGATTTGCCTTCTTATGTTCAAGACTATGATCAAGTGTTGATAAAAAGACCTTGCGACTTGTTTGATTTTTGAAGAGAAATCATTTTTTCTTTCCAATAAGTAATTAGCCATGAACATCTCGATAATGAGATTTGTGATTATAGTTGTGATCTCTGTTGGGAAGTACTTTGTCAATTTACCGTTGATGTTGTCTGGACACGCTTATTTAATCTGCGTTAAATCTTAAGAATCAGAAATAAACATGTCTGGTCAGATTTTTAAATGTTTTTATGAAATAAATTTGTCGCGCCCATCTTGATCTATAGCCCAAAAAAATGTGGTGCTCTATAATTTTTTACTTTGGTATAATTTTTTGAGATGTATCAATGATCTAGTAATATTTTTCAGAATTTTCAACAAAATGAATCATCAGAGAAAATAAAAACTACTTCAACTGATAATTAATGCTTTAAGAAAACATTAAAAGTCCAAAAATTTCCGAATGGTTATTTTCGCAATAAAAGATCATATTTTTCAATCTATTTAAACACAAAGACGCAATTTAAATTAACTCTTTTTATAACTTCCAATGACAATGTTAGAATACCATTTGTGAAATTTTAAAAACTATAAACTAAATGTTTTTTTCTTTAAATTCTTTTTTGAAAACTATATTCACCTACGGAATTTTTTGATACAAATATAAAAAATTTAACATAATTTATTTTTATTTCCTGTGAAAAATAAATTTCTTTTGTGCCTTTCTTGTTGATTATATAATATTTTGGAGTTTTTAATTTGTTTATAAAGTTTAAAATTAGTTATTTTATTGAGAAAATGGTTAATTATTATTAAAGGTATCAAATCTCTCCAGTAATCTCCAAGTTTTCAGATGTGGCCAACTCCTTATATAAATGTCAAATATTTATACATTTCCCTCATTTATTAAATAATTTTCTTCAAGATCAATTTTATCTTTGACAGCCTCAGTTGTATCAACGAGGTTTTCATCGCTGTTATTCTCGAGGAGGATTTTCGAAATTGTTTCATCTACCTAACAAATATAAAAAGACAAATCACGATCAGTTCGCTCATCATATTAATTTTTCCAATTGAAAATTCCGACTTTGATCATTAATTTTTTTCAAATAAACCTGCGCTGAACCTGGTCGCATTTTAAAGTTTTTAAATGCAGAGACAAGCTGTATCTCGCTAGAAGAATCGTAACACTTACAAGCCATTTCATAAGCAGTCAAGGCATTCGCTCTATCGGTCACGTTATGTGCCATCAAATTTGATATCATATTCTTTATGTTTTGGTATTTAAAATCACTTTGGCAGACGGGCTTAATGTTTCTAAATTTTCCAAATCAGTTGCCTTAAAATTCAGGATTTGTTTGTAGGTTTGAAGTGCCGATTCATTAAAAAAATACTTTTTTCCAGTAAGTCTAAGTAAAATTATACATATTCCATCACAATTCAATAAGAAGTATTCCAAGTGACCACATATCAGAACATGGCTCACCACGTGCTCCCATAAGCAGCTCAGGACCTGAAAAAAATTTGTTGTGATTTAGCTCACTGCATGAATAAGGGTGATGTTCAATAAGCTTTTTTAGAAACTGAAGTTCATCAATATATCTCAGGTAATATCCATCTACAAATAAATCAACAGAATATACCGAGAATGATGTTTTCCTTCATTCCAAAGAATAGGCATTCAATCTAAAAAATAGATTAATATAATAGTACTGTTAAAAAAGAGTGGGTCATTCCATTAAAGTGGAGATACTATATATATTACTAATGGTCAACTTGTAATGCTGAACACATTTGTTTTGTCCAATTGAATACCATTTTTTCAGTGTATTCTTCAAAATGCGGGATTCTATAATGATTAAAATAATGTTACTTCTCAACAAATCGTGTGCTACTAGAACCGTCAATAACACAGTAAACGTCTTTTTCCGACTCCATGACATCGAACAATCTTATCTTGATTTCTTATATTTTTAAAAATAGATTACAAGGTTAGGATGCTGCAAAAACTTTAACAGGCCAATCTCGTTCTGCTCTCGTTTGACCTTTAGTTAAAATGTCAATTTATCGTACTTTGCTTGAGTTGGTATGACTTTTTGGAATTATTCTCACTTGAAGATCTCTGAACTGTAAACGACTACATTCAAATTTTGAAGAAAACAAATCTCCGCTAAACGCTTCAAAGTTCACTAATTTTACTTTGAATTAAGTTCTCCCACTTTATAGTGATCTTCAATTTCTCTAATTCGCTCGCTATCGATGCAATAGTTGACTTGCATTATTTGTTAAGTTTGCTAGGTAATAAAATTTATTTAAATCATTAATTATAGAAATTAAACAAAATCAGGTATAAATGATCATGAAAAAATTTTACAAGTTTATATTTTTACGAGGGGTTTCCGAATAATCGAAAAATACCATTTTAATGTGTAATAATCCAACAATTTATATTTTTTAAAAAACGTGAATGCTGAAAAATAGATTTCGCAAAACATGTTTGAGGAAACATGAAATAAAAAAAAACTGAAATTGATAATTTTAGAATGGTCTTTTTTTATTGTTAATTGACAAAAATTGTTATTAGAGAGTAACATATTTAATCAACTAGCTATTTCTATATAAACTATTAATGAACGAATAATGAAAAAGTGATAAATAGATTGTGAAAAAATAGTTTTAAAGAATCCTGTTGGTGAGATTTAATCAGGTATTATGAAGTTTTTTGATTATGGTCTTCATTCGATTTACAACAAATTCTTCGACGGTCCCCCCACATTGGTAGATCGTATTATTAGGCTGATGATACATTCGACAGTTTGTAAATATTCTCATCAAATCAAACATGAAGGAATCAATGTACTTATATCTTCCACTCAGTGCGTTCCTCTCAATAAAATTAAGATCTAGTACATTAAATATACTCACAACCGATTGGTTCGCTTATTATTTCATAGTAATCTGGGTATTCAGACAAGGACGGAGAATCAATAAAAGGCCACGCCATTTTATGATGTTTTATTTCACCCACAAATTTGGCTAAAATGGACTGATTTTGTTGGAAGGTCAGCATAGTAGGATAGGGAGCACCATTTGATTCCATGTTGAAATGACCCCGACATCGTGGACAGATGTAGCGTTGAAGTCGAGTTGCCTCCAGCCGGCTAATCCCAATGCAGTCAAAATGCAACCAATCATCGCACTTATCACACCCAATGTACTCACTACCAATCAACCACTAATCCCACTACCGTTGGTCATACGGTCGCCGACATATACACGACACCTCTTCGTCTGTCATTTTAATATTGGGGCTTGGAACGACAGTTTTCCGACGCTTTCTGGATTTTGCAGTATTTGAACGTCTCACACGAACAAGAGACGAACTCTGTTTTTTGGCAGCACATTCCACACAAATATAGGAATCAATCTTTTCTGCCTGCTGTTCAGTGAGTCCGACGCATGTTCCATGAAACCAATTCCTGCAGTGATCACAACCAATGTAGAATCTAGGCCACTCAACAAACATTCCAAACCGAGTGTTGTCGTATGGAGTCAGGCAAATGCAATAAAGTTTGCTACCCACTTCCTCAACAGGGGTATCTTCGCTTTCCGACTTGGAATCTGCACATTTCCTACAGACAGACTCAGCTCGGTTCTTGAGAGTACGAATCGACAGGCAATCTCGATGGACGTGTTTCTGACAGAGAGTACAGCACTCAGAGTTGTCAACAATACTACAATCATGACAGACAAACACGACCACGTTATATTGCAAACAGCACATAACGTGCTATTTAAATCAAACTGAACTTTCCTTTTTGGAGGAGATTCCATCACTCCAACCATTTCCGACGACTTTGGCACGTCACTTCTATTTCTCCTGCAGGAATCGCAAATATACGACTCGAGCGTATCCGCTACTTCTTCCACCAAATTGACACACGAGCCATGAAACCAATTTTTACAAATATCACAGCCAATATAGAATCTACCCATTCAGACAACCCAGTACCGGTTGTTGTCGTAGGGTGTCTGACATATGCAGTACAGCTTAGTTTCGTCCATGGGAACATTCCCACAGTTATAACGACCGACACTCGACGTGTCTTTAACAAATGACTTTTCTTTTAAAGCTGGAGAAAATATTTCCGTTTGTTGAGTCTGTTTTGAAGAACTGGGGGATACAAATGCGTCGTTTTCGGATCCCTTTGATCTCTGCAATATTTTCTTAACCTCGCTCTGTTTTTTGACCAATATTAAGTCAAACCTGCACTTCTCGCCTGATTAATTGTTCGGTTGATGATCGTTTCCTCATTATTTCCTTTTTGAGAATTTGCTTCTGTTTGTCCAACTGAGTCAGCAGTTTCTGACTGCCCGGTTTGCGCAGCTTTCCATCCGTGGAACGACTAAGGCCTTTCCGTTGTAGGGCTTTCTCATCTCGCTCGATTCGTTCGATTGCCTGCTCCATCACATTGGAACACAAATCCCGTCTAATTAACATGATAAACAACAAATAACAGTCTAGTATCGTCCACGCCTTCATTCGAAGACGGAAACAAGATCCAGGAGTCTACACCTGTGAATTGAGTTGCACAAACCAATTCCATATTGCTCAAAACATGCTTTGACTTTCTGGTTGTGAAACAAATACAATTGCTTGAGTTTTTTGATCACGAGGTGATTATTCTCGTCTTGAATTATACAACGAGTCACTGGATATCGTTTAAATATCCTTACAATGCAATATTTCCTCCTCGACTGACTTTTCCGTTTGATTGGTCTCCAATATTTTCGATTTATAATCATCGAGGTTGGCATCATAGGACGGTTGGCCATAATCCGGTATTCCGTCAGGCAGTATCCCAGTCGCGGGGGCTGCTAAATCTCCATTGGGGAAAACTATTTTTCCAGTTCTCTGTTTATATAATCAGAATGATTGACACCCTCGATGACATTCCAGAATATGCTGGGGCTGAATTGGTCGAATTGGAAGAAACCAAACGGAATCCCCCATCCTCCATCTGCACCAACCTCTGTCCTGCCTTCAAACCTCGAACGTAGGTCACCCCATCCTGTCCTTTAAATACTTTTATCTTTTGTGGCTCTGATGACGACGAATCTGCAGGCTCACAAAATAGACAAACCAGACACCGTCGGTCCACTCGAGTTATCCATTACACTACACCCTGTTTTCTCCGTGTCGCGGGAAACGTCCAAAATCCCTAAAATAGCACAAGCGGACATACCTTCCGTTGTCTTGAATGTCAGAGGAGGGAGTGGCTGAGTGGCCTTTCGTTGATTATAACTAAAGTTCGTAAAAACGAAAATCAAACGATTCACAAAATACTCTGATCTGCCACAGAGGAAGTGCATATTTATTTTTAACGGATTCCTATATTTGTGATTAACCATCAAATTACAGTAAATGTCTCAACATTGTTCTTGATGTGCCCTATATGGATAAATTTACTAATTTTTACCCTTCTGGCTTTCATTATTTTTAACAATTCGAGTAATGGTGAACGTCCTGTGCAAATCATCAACATCTTTCATGTCCGTTATTTCAGTAATGGTTGCCGAATGAGAAGTCCTTGTAACATTCCCACCACAAACGAGTTTTGCATTCATTTCCTTCCATCTATTAATAAAACACACCATTCCTTGCCGGAGTGATAAATTTAATATTCGCAAATTAAATGCAATCTCGGAATAAGAACGCGCAAACATTGTTCTATACTTCCAACCGGTCCCGAATGACGGTCTAATAAAGTCAGAAGACCAGGATTTTAAATCATCGCAGATGTCATCATACAAATACCCCGATATCACCTTAGACAGTCCTCCACGACGACCCAATCTTCCAAAACTAAAAACAACAATCACCTTCGATGTAAATTTGAAGGCAGATTAAAAATTCCCTGTTTATTAGTCAATGTCGTAAATGACTCCACGTCATCTGATGGATATAAAAGTGGCTTCTTGTTGGACAGTTTTAACGAAAACGAATCTGCAGTATCTGGAAACCAAAGAGAAGAGATCTATTTGTCCAATCTCACAAATGAGGCACCTTTCTAGCCAGAGTATGAGAACCATCACTGCCGACATCAAAGTAGTTACTAGTTTCACTTTCTCGATATGAATTAAGGAAATTAGTAAACGAACTCAAATGTGCATCGAAAACCGAGACTGAATATTTTATACAAATATAAACTGAGTGGTGAAGGAGTGCTAAAATCAGAACGAACAGAATCGTTGGAATTCATTTCAAACTGACGGACAATACGGAGTCGCAGGGATTCCAATACTTTAAGACGAATGTCAAGAATACCATTCAAACTACAACAGTCAATTAAGATATACATACATGCAGTTATTGATAAACCAATGTGGATATATACTATGTTCTGTTATCCCATTCGACACACTAATCGGGGAATACAGTCGTTGCAAATTATTATCCGACCTCTCCAGTTCATTCAAGACAGACACCTCAATTTTCATTTGCTATCATGACTTGACAACACTTTACATTATTGTAGTCTTCATCACTAATATTCGCACCTCGGATTAGACCCCCTTTCTTCGATCGGTTCTTTATTTCCTCCACCTTCCGAGAAAGTACTGACAACCCGATTGTATGAAAAGGACGTGATCGAGGATGTTTACAACAACCAATCCAACACCATCCACCACCTCTTCTACACTCCTCTCCAATCACAACTCGAATCTAAATTAGTTCGCCAAAATCCAACATCATCCTTTGGTGTATTTACTAATTTATGTGTATTTATCAACGTAGTCTCATCATCAGTCTTGGGTTTCCGACTACAAGGAAACTGTCTGAACTCCAAAAGGCCTATTCCAGTAACAAAGTCACAATTTACCGAAAAATTCATTCCAAGCATCAACAAACACAATTGGCCTAATGTTGGCTTGCAGAATGGAAAGTGATCTTCTTAGCTGTTGGTAGTTCGAAGAACGGTGGATTTCATTAACCCATTTCTGTTTCTTTATCGACCACAGTCGACTCATGAAGGAAGGAGGAACATAATTCTCCAACTGAATCATTCTATGATAGACTGAAATACATAAATATACTTCGCACACAAAAAATTATTCAACTCGTTCGATTTACTAAAAAAAGCAAGATTCCATTTCGGCTCGTTGTTGACAGAGAACAAGTCAGACAGGAGTGCCTTCCTGTCGGCATGCGAATTCTTATTCCCAAGTTCCGAGTACTGATTTATATACTCATGATAATCCCTCCCTATATATGACTAGTATCAGTACTAAATACCGAGAACATACAACTCGCCAATATCACTCCTCTCTGGATTCGATGGGGGAGCTGAAGGAAATAATTTGTCTTTACCTTTGATCACTGTCGGACTGGAATGAGGCACATTCATTCGTGGGAGTACAATTTTGTGGACTTTGACGTTCACTCTGGTCCCGTCACTCTTTCTGAGTAGAAGATTGTTCACATCCTTCCCACCCGGCAGCTCATTGGCTAAGACACCATAAGATAACCGCATACTTTTATCCCCTTTTATATTCGAGAGAGATATCTACAATATATATCATATATCATACATTTTTAGGATTTATTTTTATAGAAATAGCCGATCTGCTTGTATCATTCGCTTGAATATTAATTTCGACAAAAATACCCTTTTCGTGTTGAATATAACTAAGTTTTTTGGACATGTTTGAACCCTCGTCTGTCAGGGTCTCAGTAACGGAGAAAGCACGAGAAATATCCGAATTTTTGCCCAGAAGATCAACCAAACTCCTCTCACACTCAATTTCGACATTTAGACACTCAATTAGTCGTTTAAGTTGTAGTTTGGTCGAATAATACACGTCATCCGAGGAATTCGAACGACTACAAATGAAAGAATGTGCTTACATCACAACTCTCCTGGCCATATAGTAGTACTTCCTCCCATTTCTATCCCTCCCCAGTAAAGATTCTTTCAAAACCAAATCATGAACCCCCACAATCTACATCTGAGAACACAATTCATACCATAAAACTCCTGCAGGCAGAACAAACCCAAACTTGGCCAGAATCAGGCAAACTGGAAACACATTCGGAGTGGAATGCAGCACAACATTGGTGACAATTCATCAGATTGTTAGCTCTGCCATAAATTCTAAAAAAACAAACTTTCCACATTCTCGACACTCGGTATAAGCAGGAATCAGCCGATGAGTCACATAATACTCACAATGCTCACAGAGAAACTCAATAATGAGTAATTTGTCCTCCATTGTGAGAAAGGGGAGAGAAGATTGACTCAGGACACTCATCAAGTTAGAAGAAACTGAGTTTTTAGGTAAAGAAATGGTATAGAGATAAATCATGTGAAGGAAAGTGGCATAATCCAGCACATAATCCATCAGATAATGAAATTTGGATTGTCCTGGGAACTCTTCGTTCTCAATTATAAATCGGAATAGACAAATCATGGTCTCGTTTATTAGTTTCGAATTTTCCGTCAATGCTCCACAAAAAGACTCAACTTTGAACATAAACAGTCGAATGTGATGAGATAAGTTCAAAACACGTTCATAGACCGACAGAACACGGAATACCATGTTGGTGGGAATCAAGAGATCCGTTGAAGTTGGAGGGATTGAATTAGTCACCGGAAAGGGGTCAATAGTAGAGGACAATTCCGCAGAAGGGAGATTCACATGGCTAGATGTACAATGGTTGATGTTGGAGGTCATCGGTTGTATCAATCGCAGAAAATTCTTATTAGAATATAGGTTATAATCTAAAAAAAATTAATGTAAATTATTAATATTATAAACAGTAATTATCTATAATTGATAAAAATCATTATAAGTGTACTTTTTACGATTGTTTTAATATTATATAATACTATATTATAAGAATACACAGCACAACTTTTTAATACTTATTAATTGATAAATTATAAAAATAATTTTAAATAATAAATATATTTAAATATCATTTTTATTAAATATAAACCTTTTTTAATTATTTGTCCACCTAAAACTAATGTTTAACCAAATAATCGACATCTTTCCGGAAATTAAAAAAAGGTCTCTTATAAGCAAATTCTCAGACCAAATAATTTTTACAGTAAAAATCCTTTTAGCAATCTGCTTATATTTTTTTCCTCTTCAAAAAAATCATTGATAATCTCCCTAAATCTTTCTTTTTATGACTATCTGACCACGTTATTCATTGCAGACAATTTCCACTCAGTTTCAGTTCAAAAGGACTGGCTGTTTAGCATTAAAAGGTTAATTTTCTAAATTGGACTCGCGGTCAAATCTATCCTGCTATTATTTTTTTCGACTCACAAAACAGAAATACAACAAATGACAAAAAATTTTCATTTGGCTTTTTTGATCTCGTCTCCGCGTATAGAAACGGCTATTCTAATCAACTAAAATGAATTGTGGTCAATATTTATCTCCCGTTCTGCCTACTTATATTGGATCATAGAAAACATGAGAAAAATGTAAGAACCGGCTTTAATTTGACTTCTATTAATGTCTTTCTCATAAACTAGAAATATAAGGTTTAAGAAGATCCTGTCCAAAATCCTCTTCATACCTAAAATAGCCGAACCTTGTAATTTGTAACTCAGCTATCTCGAATAAAGCAACAATTAAACAATGTTTAATTCAAGTAGTAAAAAAGCAGACATAGATAACAAAGTAAAGTATAAAACTACTTATATTTGAATCCATTTATTCGACAATTTCAATTCTTCATTTTCCAGTAAATATACAAATAAAGCCTCTGTAAAAATATTTACACAAATTCTCTTCTGAGGATTCTACCATTGGTGAAAATATATATTTATATTATCACGTGTCTTTGATTTGCGCTATAAATACTGTTTACTGACTTAAGAAATAATATTCTTAGTTTATAAAAAATCAAAAAATAACAAAATGACAAAAATGTTAACGTTCCAATAATGATTTTACAAAATTGTCAGTTTTTTCAAGAAAAATATTACTTTCAATTTTCGACTTTAAATTAACATTAAAATTCTTGACCGCAAATTCGATATAAACCTATAAATATAATTTTTTCGAAAAGGACGTTTTTATAAAATGCCGAAAGAGCCTCATACAGGCAATCAGTGGGCGGATCCGTGATAATTATAAATCTTATTCTCGTCAGAGACTGATAGTAGTGTATTTTGTAACCACGTGTGGTCACCGATCGGAAGTTATCCCCGCTAGAGCATACGTGGAAATATGTACTTTATATCATATGATAATTTCTGAATTAATTTATTAACCACAAAGACAAATCCGTGTAATAACTCTGAATTCTAGATATTGGATAACCATAGATATACTTTTCCACTATAAACTGAGCTTTTTAATTTTCCGTATTCCTTAGAAAACATACAACCTCCGTTGCTGTCATATATATAGAAACCATAAATTATCATTTATCACAACAAAAGGCCACAATTTAAATATATTTATTACAATAATTATTTTTAACTAAAAAAAGAATATTTTATATTAATAAAACACGTTATGACCATTACATAAAAATGTTAATCCGGGTGCCCTACTTAATAAGTATCGAATTATTATATCGATTAATTAAAATAATGGACCGAGTAAATTAATAAACGTGCTTTATGGTCACATTATAGTGTTCCCAACTCAAAAAAATATTGTCTAGACATGTAATCAATTCAGCGGGGAAAATGACCAATTTAATGAATTAATAGCCACTAATAATCCAATTAATTACAATTTCCTCATTAAATTCAACATCAAACATTTTATAAGAAAATTTCAACAAATATAAAAAATCAAGGCTGTCGGAGCAACGATGAAACGCTTAAATATGAAAGAAACAAACCAAACTTTAAATTCAGATCTTGATAATTTGAAAGACAACCCACTTTCTCAGTACCTCCACTACACCCAATACATATACCAGACTACCTCACAGCCGGAACACATCTACTGGCGACATCTGGGTTAATCACTCTCATTTGACGATCTGATAAGATTAATAACGACCAATAAAACTGAAAGGAAAGGGATGTCTGACCGGATACAAACCACATTGACAATATACACTCCTTTTTGAAGACTGAGTGGGGAGTGAATAAAAGTGTAGAGGGACATATGTCCAGGAATAGGAGGAGTACATTATTCGAACATTATAGGCCACCCTATCCACTCACAAATATGAATACCAATTGGAATCCTGAGGCAAATAGGGAGTAAAGTTCCAAAATGGTAGATTCACTGCATCACAAGCAGCTACTCGCTCATTCGGGTCCACTGCGAGGATTTTCCTCAGCGAAAACATGAAATTATTAACATCCTGCTGATAGATTTGATATGAATCCAAATTTGGAACACTTTGCGACGTTTTTAGAATCTAAATATGAGCATTAAAGTCCACTTTTATGGCAATATTGTTCAACTCCTTCACGGAATATCGCGACGGATTTTTGACCGTTTTTCCGGTAGCCTCAGTAAATTTAGAAGCATTCTGAAAGATTGAAATGCCCATATTTATACCTTGAGCTTCCAGTAAGTCGTTTTCTCAAAAAACAGAGGCACCTTCTTGCCAGACATGAGCATTGCGTCGTTGGGAATGCCCAATGCAGAACATATATAACGAATCTGCTCATACTGGTTGGCTCCGGGGAATATAGCCCAACCAGTGACCAATTCTGCCATAATACAGCCGAGAGACCACACATCGATGGGACATCCATACTCACAACCCAAAATAACCTCGGGTGCCCTACATCATAATCACTCAGAATGACCGATAATATCTCGATTGTAAGTAAAAGGAGTCGCTTATTCGATTACAATATACCGCAGAGCCAAAGTCAATAACTTTAATGTGGAATGGATATTTTTTGTGGTTAACCAGCATGATATTCTCCGGCTTTAAATCAGTGTGGATAATCCCGAGGGATGAAAGCTTTATTAATGCTTTAAGAACCTTGATTTGTCAGATATTGAATTACTTGAAAGGTAATTGCCCGAATGCCGTAAATTGGAATTGGAGAAAATGCATTATTTCTCATGAAATCATACAAATTGATTGAAAGCAATTCAAACACAATAAAAACGTGGCCTGCGTGTTCAAAATGGTCGAGAAATAGAATTATGTGGTCTTGCTTTAAATCCGACACAGCATTGTTGATACATTTAAGCAAGGATATCTATAATATTATTTATGACCAACCTCGAATAGTCCTTGACGTGTATGAGTCGGATTTTTCTTCAAAACTTTGATTGCAACTGGACGGTTAGTTTCATGTTGCCAGGCTACTACTACTTGCCCAAACGTACCCCTTCCCAGATAATCAGCCACAATATAATGACAAGTCATCGATTTTAACATCTGATAAATTAATCACATTTTACTTCATATCTTTTTAAATTATATTCATCTAATCCCACTGACTGTCCAATATTCAAATCGGCTGTCTCTAATCTTCCTCGTCCATTCCAGGACATTTGGTAGAGTTGTCTGCCTTGCCCAATAGACTAGAACAAATTATGGCCATAAATATTAATCGAATTAAGGCTTTAGAGATTAGATATTCCTTAATCGATAAGGAATGTTCATAAATGTCATTTAACATATTGAACAATTCTGATTTTTATTTTATTCAATTTAATGCTGAATAAATACCTTTGATGGGTTAGAAGATGAGTTTGAAAATAACACGAATTGGTCTTGTCTTACTTGGTGGATTTTGTTCTTTTTTACTAATTTATATTCAAACTGTAGGTGAGGATGAGAACACATTCCAAAGAGTATTTAATGGCTTTTACCGTAATAAAGTATTTATATTTGAACGATAGAAATAAAAATGCTAAATGGCGCCAATTTCGTAATTAAATAAAACAAAATAATTCAAGTGCGTAAATTTCTTGGCACACTCTAATATTTTGAATACATGAATCATTCACTCCGATGTGTTTTCTATCAAGGAATTTAGAATTTATCAGCAATTAATGACTATTTCAGTGGCTTAGGAATTTCGAATTGATATCGATGTTGGCCAATCAGTCCATTATTGTAGTTTTTGGCATCTTGACAACTATGAAGTGGGTTTAAATTTATAGCTTAATTAATGGCTATTATAATTCAGCAAATTTACAGAGCCATTTGTGGGTCAAAGAATGCTATTTAATATGTTCGATCATTAATTTCATTCAATTTCAACCAACTATTAAATTTTATACACTTATAATGGCATGCTTTTAATTTTCAATAGATTTTTTGGGTACTTGATATTTTAGCTTAATTAAAAATGTAGAAATTAATATTATGTTAATAAAGATATGGAAATGATGAATATTCAATGTCAAAAATAATCCTCAATGACTCATAGTTCAAAGATCAAACTTGCAATAATTTAAATTGATTATAATAATTATGTGAATTTATAAATGACCAGATGGTCAACCTGGACGACCTTGGAACATCTGTTATTTATAATAATATTTTTAATCACCACTTTATTAATAGTATTATAATTAATCACGAGAGATTTTTATGTATTTAATTTAAATTATGCCTCACGGAAATCTATTTTACGATTTTGTCTGAGAATGCACATGGTGGATACCCTTTCGAATAAAAAATAGACAAAGGGAAGACTCCAAGTATAAAGCCCACCCGCATTCTTGATAGGGAAGAGATTAGCGTAGTCTAAGAGATTATTTAATTAAAAAATCTGGCTATCAAAACAATGGAAAGAATTTAATAATTTTTCAATTATTTCCAAGTGGAATTTCAATGAGCACTTTTAAAATCTGAATATATTTCTGTCACATTACATAAATATTATATCCAATTGAATATTTTCCACATATTAAATCCATTTATGAAAGATTAGTATAATAGAAGCCACTGGAATTGAAATTAAATGCCAATAAAACTCACATTTAATTATCCAACCTGCTGGGACATGTTTGTTGATAAAAACTGTTTTGATTAAGAACTACCAAAAAAGATAACATCGAGAATGCTCGTTAAATTGTTTGTCTTTTATCTACAAATAAAATTTCCAACTGAGTATTTAGACTAATAGATCGGTTGGCAATTATATAAATTAAGGAAAATTATTTTAATCTTTAAGGTCATTTAATCAATGAATTGCAAAGTTGTCCATTAAAATAAATATGAAGAAACAGAATAATGGTAGATATGGTCTCGTTCCGTCTTTCAAAATGAATACTATTTTGATTTTATATTAAAAATGGCCTCGTCTTTATAAAACGAATTGAGACTTTGTTTTACAAATTGTGATCTTACAATTTCTATCATTTAGCAAAGAATAAATTCATAAATTTATTTACGAAAGAATATAAGGATAAATCAAGAGGCTGCATTACTCAAGTTATATTCCTGAAATCGCATTGAAATTCTCTGATTTGCATTCAATAATTTGTCAAAGCACATGTTTACGCACGTCGTCTAAATAAATACGACTTTACTCACCTCTTTTCCAGTAGCAGACGAAGTTGTAAATGAATTCACACAGTTTTTGAAGCATGTCAAAGTCATTCGGTTAAATCCTCGCATCAATTCGGCAAACTTTTTAGATTTTTTAATTCAAATGAACTTGATTTAATTGGGAATCAGTCAATTCTGAAGTCATGTGCAAGGCAAATTGACGTGTTATATTTTAAATTTATTTATTTTAAATAAAATGTATTAAAATTTTTTAATAATTCCTAAATTTTTATAATATAAGATTAATTATAATAATTGGCTTTTTAATTATTTTAGTTCTTAATGAAGGTTTATTAAAAAGTGGGACTTGCCGATTTTTAAAATAAATTAATTAAATAATTAAATCTATTTTAAAATTGAAATTTTTGTAATAAATAACTTTAAAATTTTACCACATGTTCAATTATCGTGCTGACTACTTCCTAAACTTTCCTTCAGGAGTTGTGTTTGTTATACATTTTATAGACATTCAAATACGATATTAAGGACCTAGAAGAAATAAGACCGCTTGGCTCAGGGCACAACGGCTCTGTCAAGTTGGTTCTGCATCTCCCTTCTCAGACCTACGTAGCGATCAAGGTTGCGATTTTTATCATTTCAGGAATATTTATTATCCGAAGAGAATTATTCTGCAAAGAGAGAAGAAGCTATTCTCCAGACGATTATGTGCGCCCACGAACACATCGTGAATTATTACGGAAGTGCGAAAACACAAGTTTATTCTTAGAAGACTATTTTAGGACTTCTTACTGATATTCATGGAACCGATGAACTCCAGCTTTGGGTGTATTCTAGACAAATACCAGCTGAAGGTCCCGACCAGAGTCCTGTCCTGTGTGGCCTACGCTGTACGCAAACATGTGATGATATTTTAGGTCTCCTCCGCGCTTGTTTACCTAAAATCAAAGAACATTATGCACAGAGGTAAGAATGTTTACGGAAATTTGCTGTAGACATAAAGCCTGCGAATATTTTATTCGATTTGGAGGGTTCGGTGAAAATATGTGATTTTGGCATTTCGGGATTTCTAGAAAACTCGTCTGCGGCGACTGGATTGGGCACTTTGAAATATATGGCGGTATTTTTATTGTTTGATGTGACTAGCCTGAACGCTTAAGTATGAATTCTAGCGATGCATTGAACTTTTATACGGTCAAGGCCGACATTTGGGCCCTTGGAGTGACTTTGGTAATCATTCGAGTCTATTTTAGGTGGAACTGGCCAATTGCAGGCATCCGTTTGTTGGCTTTTGTTCCTATGTTGAATTTTTCTTCTATTTCCAAGAAAACGAAGATTTTTCACAAATTCTGTTAGTTCAATCAGGAGATGAGGTTTTGCAGCGTTTTGTTAATATTTGGTTTGTTGTTGTATTTCTATTTTTAGTACAAAGTGCGACGTGAATGTCAGAGCCGGACTTTGTGAATTGGAGGTTTTAAATTGAGAATTTAAATTAAGGGCGACGAGTTTGTAACCTGCTGTGGTGACTCGGAGTCCAGGAGAAACACTGTCAGGTCGTGGGTAACCTCGGAAATAATACCGCAATGAACTAACGGATATCCATCTAGATCAGATGTTGCGGATTTCGATTTCGAATTTTTTTTAATTTTGGATTCCTACATTCGAATGGACGAAATTGGCTTGGAATTGAAAAGACTGTCGAACTTGTCCTTGTTTACAAGCTTTTAATTAAATAAATACGGTTTCTAATTTTGTTTTTGAATAAAAATCATTAATTTCACAAAAATCTGATTTAAATTAAGATAATCCTGTTAAAATTAAAATGTCAGATTTTTTGATTTTTCCAATAAAAATCACGATTTCATAAAAATCTGATTTAAATCAAGAAATTCCTATTTAAATTGAGACTTTTTTGATTTTTCAATAAAAATCACGATTTTTAACAACCCTTGCAACAGATATGGTTTAAGGCAAATAGAAAGTTGTGAACCAACCAACTGTTTTTTAAAAGATTCTGGAAAGTATCCCTTTTTATGCTTGCAGATTCAGTCCAGACATTTAGTCAGCGAGAGGCGCTGATCTGCACCTTCTTGGAGGTCTACTTGCCAAATAAAAGGAAGAAGGAAAGAAAGAGGTATATGGACAAAGAACCGAGTTTGTTTTTGCTGGTTGAGGCAGACTGAAACAAAACACCATATGTCCCTTCAACTAAGGAAAATTGCTCCATGCATCACTATTTACTTGTGATGAAATAATTCATCAATGGATCGCACAGATCTCTCCAACTTTGTGGTTAATTTGGAGTTTAAATTTAACTATACGCCAATTTAATTGCAAATCTCCATGTTTCATCCAAAAGTTTAATGTGTTTTGTTCTCTCGCTGCTTTTGAACCATCCGAATTCCATAGACCAGGAATAATTCTATGCACGCAGAGTATACGTACAGAAAGATCTCCGGTTTCAATTTAAATCGTTTGAGAGTTTTCAGAATTGGAGTAGCTTTTATCTTTCTGCTGATTATATGATTCTTAAAAGATCCAAATGCATCCACAACGATTCCGAAATATTTTAGATTTTTCACGTTTCCTTCTGTTCTTACCTATTCAGGAAACAGTACTGTTTTCAAAGAATAGAGACAAGCCTTTTCTTTACACCATCTTGCAATCTTTTCAATATGACCAAGATTTCTTTTCCATGATATTGATCTGCTCACGGAAAAATCCATAAGTAAAATATCATCTGCATAAATAATCATTTCCATGTTAGAATGATCCACTTTAGGGATGTCGCACATTTCACAATTAAATAAAAGTGGACTGATGACAGATCCATGTGGAACTCCTCTCATAAACAAGATTTTCTTCGACAATTGGTTTCCGAAGCGTATGAACGATTATCTTCCCGAGAGAAAACTCTTTATCCAAACTAGGGCCGTCTTTCCGATATTGAAATTGTGTAAGGTTTGTGATGACCCGGCATGCCAGACACTGTCAAATGCTTTTGATATGTCTAGACATGCGGCAGTAAAATATTCTTTTTTCTTTTGTGCAGTATAAATAGCCCTCTTTAGTAGCGAAAAGCAATTTCCAGTGTCTCTATTACGCCGAAAACCTCATTGCTCTTGCAAAAAGTATTGATTATCTTCGATATAAGTTGATAGTCTGTAAAAAAACAATTTTTTCCATGATTTTTGAGATTGAACATATGAGGCTAATTGGCCTTTAATTTGCAGGATTCGAACTCGGCTTGCCCTTCATTTGGCTCATCCGAACAATTGTCTTCTTCCACGTTTTGGGGACATGCCCGGCACTTCACGAAGAATTAAATAATTTTCATAGTTCATATAACAAAAGCATTCTCGCCTTTTGAAGATAATCCTAGGTATGTAATCCTAACCGTGGGATTTATTTTTACCCATCTGTAAGCGATGGGGTTTCATAAAGACACATACCATTTTGTATAGTCTGTGAAATCACCGACAAAGGGTCCATTTCTTGCATCTGATCTAGCTGTTCTCTTGACTTTTCAGGTACTTCAGCATTCGGAATTGGATTGCCTCCACTTGACCTGAATTTTATCTCTCCTCCTTTTTTATCGCAACTCATCTTTGAAAAAATTTTTCAAAAATTCGGATTTTTATGGGAGTTAGAGCATTTTTTCCAGCTCTCCTCTACTATAATTTCTCTAATAATTTTTTAATTTAACTCAGGAATCACCAACAGTTAATTAGGGTAATTAATTAGGTGATTCCAACAATCCTCAAAATCTCTCAGCTTTTCCCGATGTTGGCTCCTTCCGCTGAGGAAGTTCGAAAGCCAAAGATTTATGTTTGAGTCGATGGATAGGCCAAATATTTTTTGAGTCAGTATCTTTCTAGAGACCGAATCAAAGGCCTTCTGAAGATCGAGTGAGCATACAATTGATTTGAGATGAGGTCTAGTTGCAAAACCTTCCATTATAAACTGGGTTAATGTGGTAAGATGTGTCGAGGTAGAGAAATTACTCCTGAAGCCATGTTGGATATATGTAAGGGGGAGAATAGGGGTGATCAAATCGAGAATTAGTTTTTCAAGAATCTTTTGAACATAAAAGTGAAATGGGTCTGTAGGAGGAGGGGACGTTCTTCGGTCGGCCCGGCTTGAGAATTGGGCGTATAAGAGAATTTTTCCATATATTTAGTATTTGATTCTGGTTAACAGAATAGTTGAAAATGTTTGTCACTGCATCAATTCCGATGGGACCAAGGTGCTTTAGCAAGGTTGTTGGAATCAAGTCTGGTCCACAGAATAGGGATGATTTTGTACTGGTAGTCACCGCTGCGACTTCAGCAGGAGATATATAGATGGGTGAGTTTGATTTCTTTGGTTTATTGTTTACATAATATGAGTTTATCTTTGGCTTCAGAGCTGAAATTTTTTTATCTCAGTTTGGTTGATTTTGGCATTTTCTGATGCAGTTTTCAGAAGTTTTGTGGCAATAATTTATCAGTTTTTAACTTTGTTGCTTCTTTTGGCATCTGACAGCCCCGATAATTAGCCAAATGACTTGGAGAACCGCAGTTGACACATTTTTTATGTTTGAAACTTCGCAATCTGTCTCCGCATCTGCGCCGAAAAAAATTAACATTTCTCCTGATTTTTACAGAAGTGTGCTATGTGGCCAAACCCTTTGCATCAATAGCACTGAACTTCCGGTTTATTGTACCACTCAACCTTTAGATTTTTATATATTGAAGGAGATCGACCAAAAATTCGCTGCGATCAACTGGTTGGCTACCCCTGCCGTAGAGAATCCAGGTCAATATAATTTAAAATTTTGAATAAATTTAATTTATTTGTATTACCTTATTTTTCATTAAATTAAGTATTTTTTAAACCAATAATAAATAAATAAAATAATTGACATGATTACTGTGAGGATTTTGAATATACACTCTGATAAAGAGATTGACGTCTTTGAAGTAGATTACCAAAACATAAAAATAGGTTGAATCAGACTGTACAATACTCCAATTAAAAGAACATCTTAATTATCGAAGTAATTCTGCATTTTATAAACTATAGTCCCATCTTATTCGATATCCAGACAGTCCTTCAAAGCCGATAAAAGTATTATAACTCAAAAAACAATCATAGAATCCCGGAATCTCGACGATATGGCCCAAATCTCTCAAATTTCCTCAGAAAGTCAAATCACCATATTTTTCAAAGACATGGGTGCCCAAATATCATGGAAAACAGTATTTTTTACAATTCTCACTACTCCAGGTGTTTTTGTTGGAGTATTTTGGTCCCCTTGTGATCTATCCGGCCTTTTACTACTTCTCAAATTCGGACAGTTCGTTCTCTTCAGAAACAAAACTGTCATTTTTGAGATTTGTGAGTTTTTTAGACTTTGTACTTTGGCTTTTTCTTTTCACTACTTCAAAAGACTGTTCGAGACAGTTTTTATTCACAGATTCTCTCATTCGACGATGCCGGTGTTTAATCTCTTCAAGGTAAGTGATATATATATTGTAGAACTGTTCATATTATTGGGGATTTGCCGCATATATTGCCTACTGTAATAATAATGTCAATTATAGTCCTCCCTGTACTCATTTGAATGTATTTGTAGATTTTGGGAGGGTCCAATTGTATGGGGGACTCGGCTTTTTCCTGGTAGTTGTGACATTGAGAGTTGTAGGTTGCAGAATGGGGGAATTTTTGTATTCATAAAGCATTGAGGAACCTTCGGACTGAGGGTTTGTTTATCACGTTATGATAAGGCACAAAGGAAAGAAAAATTCCATTTCCGACGGGAAATGTATTTACAAGTCTATTTAATCTCGTTTCGTGTCCAAACTATTTCTATGAGTATATTTCCTGGCTGAGTTTTGCTGTTGCTTCTCAGTCATTGCCTTGTTTGATGTGTGGCTAAAATGATAGCGTTTGTATTTGCGGTTGTTGGCTTCATTCAGATGACGAATTGGGCGATTAAGAAACATCGAGTCTATCGACGGGAGTTCTCTAATTATCCACGTGGAAGGAAAGCCATTATTCCCTACTTACTTTAATTGACTTTTTCTTGTTAAATATTGGTTGGTTAAAAGATGGACTGCCAGTTAGAAATAGACGATTTATTAAAGTTTAATTAAAGGCTTGAATTCCTGTTATTGCTCGTCCCATGATTAAGGCGTGAATATCACAAGTCCCTAAAATATTTGATAGTCACGTGACCTTCATAGGTATTCACACTTTCGAGGTTGAGGACATGTCTTATCACACCAAACTCATCAACAATTCCATTTGCACCAAGCATGTCTCGAGCAGTTCGGCATATTTGAAGGGATTTATTCGCAGAATTGCGTTTTGCCATAGAAATGAGTGTCGAAGGATAACTGAAATAAATATTCAACACAAACCAATCAGTTGAATCCACAATCTGAGCAACACGGTGACAAAGAAGCAGGCCAAGACTGATTTCTAAGATCATATCTGCTAGTTTTGTCTGTATTAACTGGTTGTGA